>NW_024039712.1:0-211709 GCF_016077235.1 Cyprinodon tularosa | reverse complement strand
TCAGTCACCTAACGATCAGTTCTGGTTTTTGCTAACGATGCTGATCTGTAGCGCTGAGCTAAAGGTAGAGTGTGAGCCGTTAGTCCAGGATGTGGGGGATATGCAGAGCTGCTTTCCTTTCCCTCACCCTACAGACCCACACATCCTCTGTCTGTCCTCTGGGCTAAACAGACTGAGTGACTGTGGCCTAGAAGGTTCCTAAAGTGCAGTTTGTTCTGGTTCTGAACAGTGTCCATGCTGGGTAGGGCTGGGCGATAAACCAGATTGTTTCCGTCATTCACTATAATAACCAGTTACGATCCTCCCATGTCGGTAAAAGAAATAAACGTAACTCTGCCGTTTTTCCTTTGTGCGCTGCTGGCAGGTATTTCCTTCCCCTTTAAAACACGGCAGCGTTTGGTGAACCACGTGACTCCGTCAGAAGCGTAAGCAAAGAGAATGGCGGATGGGTGAAATAGCTGTAAACTACATGACATCAGTTGATCCTGTGGAGCCGAGCGAGAGCAGAGATGAAGCTGAGCCACAGAGTTCAGCATGCGGCAGGCCGGTTTTTATTGAGGGTGTGCGAGTTTAAAGCAAGCTCACTGCACGCCATAGATGTTGAGCAAAGATGGCGACCCAAAGGAACACATCCAACCATCTCCATCTACATCACAGCCACGCTGTGGAGTTCAAAGGCTCCATTACCTTTGAGCAAACATGTTTTTCTCCTGTTCAATGAGACATTGTGGAACTTTCAATCAATAAATTATAAATAGATCATTTGCATTTCCTGCACATGCCTTTCCTTCTAATAGAGGAACAGGAGCAGTTATCGTTATCAAGGTACAACTGCCTTATTTACCGTGGTATTGATGTAAGGTCAAATCGCTCTGGCCTAAAGCTGGGGTGGGTCCCAGGAACCAGAGGAGTCCACATTAGACTCTGTGATGTTGAGGACGGCTGGAGGAGGCCTCAGAGCTGATGGAGGAGGAGCCGTAAATAACCTGCAGAGACTCTGGGACGTGCTCCACACCCGACAGTCAAAGGATTCAGAAGCACATGGAGAGGCGTCTGTAGCCGTTGTATCCATGACGACGCGTGCAGCAAACTGGCTCTGCCTGCAAACAGCCTGGATGGAAAACACGCCTCAAACTGCTGGAGTTTCTCCATAAAAGCAGACTCAGACTCCGGCTCTCCGCGAGATTTAGGGCTGCACCCAACGGTTACTTTGCAAATTGATTCATCTGTCAATTATTTTCAGATTAAGCAATTAATAACCAGATATCCATCTTGCAAAGATTAACCAGGTGAACCTAAAACTTTTCCACTTGAGGAGTTCTGGATTATAGAGCATGTTGACAGATGAAAAGGTTTTTAATATTACACTATATTGCCAAAAGTATTTGCTCACCCATCCAAATTATTGGAATCAGGTGTTCCAATCACTTCCATGGCCACAGGTGTATAAATTCAAGCACCTAGGCATGCAGACTGTTTTTACAAACATTTGTGAAAGAATGGGTCGCTCTCAGGAGCTCAGTGAATTCCAGCGTGGAACTGTGATAGGATGCCACCTGTGCAACAAATCCAGTCGTGAAATTTCCTCGCTCCTAAATATTCCACAGTCAACTGTCAGCTGTATTATAAGAAAATGGAAGTGTTTGGGAACGACAGCAACTCAGCCACGAAGTGGTAGGCCACGTAAACTGACGGAGCGGGGTCAGCGGATGCTGACGCGCATAGTGCGAAGAGGTCGCCAACTTTCTGCAGAGTCAATCACTACAGACCTCCAAACTTCATGTGGCCTTCAGATTAGCTCAAGAACAGTGCGCAGAGAGCTTCATGGAATGGGTTTCCATGGTCGAGCAGCTGCATCCAAGCCATACATCACCAAGTGCAATGCAAAGCGTCGGATGCGGTGGTGTAAAGCACGCCGCCACTGGACTCTAGAGCAGTGGAGACGCGTTCTCTGGAGTGACGAATCGCGCTTCTCCATCTGGCAATCTGATGGACGGGTCTGGGTTTGGCGGTTGCCAGGAGAACGGTACTTGTCTGACTGCATTGTGCCAAGTGTAAAGTTTGGTGAAGGGGGGATTATGGTGTGGGGTTGTTTTTCAGGAGCTGGGCTTGGCCCCTTAGTTCCAGTGAAAGGAACTCTGAATGCTTCAGCATACCAAGACATTTTGGACAATTCCATGCTCCCAACTTTGTGGGAACAGTTTGGAGCTGGCCCCTTCCTCTTCCAACATGACTGTGCACCAGTGCACAAAGCAAGGTCCATAAAGACATGGATGACAGAGTCTGGTGTGGATGAACTTGACTGGCCTGCACAGAGTCCTGACCTCAACCCGATAGAACACCTTTGGGATGAATTAGAGCGGAGACTGAGAGCCAGGCCTTCTCGTCCAACATCAGTGTGCGACCTCACAAATGCGCTTCTGGAAGAATGGTCAAAAATTCCCATAAACACACTCCTAAACCTTGTGGACAGCCTTCCCAGAAGAGTTGAAGCTGTTCTAGCTGCAAAGGGTGGACCGACGTCATATTGAACCCTATGGATTAGGAACGGGATGTCACTTAAGCTCATATGTGAGTCAAGGCAGGTGAGCAAATACTTTTGGCAATATAGTGTATTTTACAATCTTGGTATAGTTTCTGCTCTAAGTGGGTCGCTCTGTCAGCTAAACGCATGTTTTACTAAATTACTTGATTATTTCAACAATCATATTAATCTGATTGTTTCATCCCTCCTGATTGATGCTGTCTGAACCCTAAATGATCCATCTCCTCTACTATGGTAGTTAATGTGGTGATTTATTGGCAGCAATGAGCTAAAGCTGATCTTTTACAAAAATGTTTTTCTTCTAATAATCTAACTGTAAAGTAAAGATCTTAGCAGTGAACTGAGCTACCGGCTGCCGGTAGTGAAAAGGTAAGATCCTCACACTCTGATCTTAGCAGCAGGAAATGAATGTTTTCTGTTCTTCCTCTTTAACCTCCAGAATCGGTAAACCCTGGTGGAGTGGCGTAATAATGCTGTGTCTCATCCTGACCCTTCGCTGTCTCTTGTCATTCTGTCCCTCATCCAGTCCAGCCGTTGGTTGAGGCCTTATTCTAGCGCCTTCCTCCTCCAGCCACTATGTCGGGCTTCAATCTGCTGCATCTAATAACCAAGAGTCCGCCCGTATCTCTGCGGTCCTGCAGTCTCCCCTCAGGTCCACTGACGGCGTGCTGTGTGCTTGTCTGGCTCTGCCTGCATTAACACATTAACATGTTGCTGTGCTGTGCTTTTCTAATCTGAACTAATCCTTTTCTAGCTCAGACTTAGTGAAAACGACCAGGAAAGGCTCATAGTTAGATTAGTTTCTCAGTCTATTAACAGGCAGTCATTCAACTGATTTAAAATGGAAGTAATTGAATAATCTGAAGGGATTATGGATCATTGGTTGTAAAGGCATTGACACTAGAGAACTTCCTGATTACAGTTTGTCGTTGGGAGAAGATCAATCTTCACTTTTAAGCATCCAGGATTCACTTTGATGATGTAATAATGAGCATCCTCATCAACCTGTGGATCACTTCTGCTTCCTGAACCTTCATCAGGACCAGAGCTGGTCCTGATGAAGCTCACATAGATTCTGTTCAGAAGAAGGCCCCTCAGAGGAGGTTCTGGAAACCATGACCTTCTAGAGGATGCATTGGTGTTATCCCCACACTGCTTCTGTTTGCTCCTCCATCTCTAACCAGGGTTCCATCCACCTTCCCTCCATTCAGGACCTCTAAAGTCCAGGAAAATGGCCGCCAACATCTCTGCAGACCCTAAGCCAGGAGTGCCCAAAGTCGGACCTCGAGGGCCGAATCCTGCAGGGTTTTATCCCTGTGCTGAATCAGGAAACATCTAAACCCTGTAGGACTGACTCTGGACATGCCTGCCTTGAACTAATTTAAAACAAGCTGTCACTGTGCCTCTCTGTATTAAATATATATTTTATCAAGGTGTTTTCTTCCTGTTATGTTGAAATACTAATGGTTTGCATCCAATTATTTAATTAAACGGTCTTAGTTTTGGGGAATATATAAGATTATGCTCTAATTTGTAGTTACTAATCTGTCGTTGCCATTTTTTACTTTGACAAACCGGATCTTCTTGACGTTCCTTGACGTATGTGGACAGTGATGTGCGGAGAAGTAGCAGGATGCAGCTCCAGGGGGGTACGGTCTTTTGGGACCCGGCTACAGGGCAGTACGGTCTTGTAGGATGCGGCTCCAGGGCGGTACGGTGTCTCGGGACGCAGCTCAAGGGCGGTACCATCTCTTGGGACATGGCTCCAGGGCGGTACAGTCTCTCGAGATGCGGCCCCATGACGGTGCCGTCTCTCGGGACACGGCTCCAGGGCGGTACGGTCTCTCGGGAAACTACTTCCGGGGCTGTACTGTCTCTCAGGACGAGGCTCTTGAAACAACTGCGGATAGAAACACTGCTTTGGGATTATTCTCTATGCAGAGCCAACTTTTGTAGTAGAAGGACGAGTCCTTGTTCAGCTGCAGCATGAACGCCGTCTAGTAAACTGGAGCTGGAAAGCAGCGGTCTCTGATCTCTGAACCTAATCCTGCATCATAACAGAACCGCATTGGGAATAAAAACAGCTATTAGCTGGAGGTTTTCCTTATGCTTTGGATGCGGAGTACAGTTAGCTTTGCTCACATTGATGGTCCTCGTGAACCTCCCAGTTCTTCTTTTTATCTTTGTTCTAAAGGTTTAGGACGGGTTTACTTCCTGGCTTTGCTGCAGCTTGCATGCTATCAGCGACTGCCTCCAACTCTGGGATTTTCTTCAGTGTTTTAAATGTCTAGAATAATCTGCCTTTTAGACAAGTTTCATATCAAGCAGGAAGTATTATTTATAAAGTTCCTGGACTTTAACGCACAAAGGAGACTAAAAACAGCCAGATCCTTTAAGAACGGCAGTCTTGGTGTTAATCTGACCTAAAATCCAACTGGAATACATCAGAGTCTGAAAACATTTAGTGTGGATCATTGGCAGAGTTCAGATGGATCAAAGCAGAGGTTGGGCTGGTCAGAGGACAGGACACAGTTTCAATGCACTACAGACTTACTGACTGTTTCTGTGCCAGAGACGACATCCAATCACATTTTTTTCTCTGCCTTCGTTTGTAGGAGCTTGCAGGACTAAGAAGACATGGCCAGTGAGTTACTCCAAGGAGGAACTGACGAAACGCCTCACCCCAAAGCAGTACCATGTCACCCAGGAGAGAGGCACCGAGAGGTCAGTTTGTCTATCAGCTGAAGAACAGATAAAGCAGATGTTCTTCCAGAACCTTCCTCCATGTCCATAACTGACGGTGTTTCCCTCACAGCGCCTTCACTGGGGAGTTCACCGACCATAAAGCCGAGGGGACGTATCACTGCGTGGTCTGTGGGGCCCCTCTCTTCAGGTGGGTGGAATATGGGTCCGTCTGCTCGCCTACAGGTGGTCCAGGCGTTACCCAGACCCAGAGTTTCAATAAGTTCATGTTTTATTCAAAGAGATGACGTTGCCATGGTAACGACAGCAGCGCCCAGAGAAAAGAAAAACCCTGACGGCAGCTTTCTCTGTTCTTTCACAGCTCGCAGTCTAAATTTGACTCAGGATCAGGTGAGCAGAACTTCTCCCAGCGTTCTGAGCCGTACCTCCATCTATTCTGCTAATGCTAATACTAGCGGCTTTGGTATTCAGGAGTTTTTTTGGACTCAACGCAGTATGCTGGCTCGTTAGCTCGTTACACTTAGCAATGGCTCTGTTGATGTTCAGGTTGGCCATCCTTCTTCGATCTCCTGAAGGACGAGTCCATCGCTCTGTCTGATGACTTCTCCTACGGCCTGCACAGAGTAGAGACCACCTGCAGTCAGGTAAGCTACTAACTTCTTCCTTTGGTAAAGTCGTCTTAAACTTCCAGTTGATGGAAGCATCTTAGGTCATATTTAATTCCTTACAGATTGTAATTATCTTTACAGAAAGCTGCATTTCTGAGGGGAAGTTAATTAAATGTTAAAGCGTTAATATCACAGAGGTGACACTCTGTCTAGTTTAAGGTGGTTCGGTGTGTCGCAGTCAGGTGGTGATGGACAGGAAGTGACAAGAAAAAGAATTTATGTAGTCTGACAGAATCTGTGTAAAATAAGTTATTAAACATCATTTAATGTTGTAAAAAAAGTGCTAGCATGGATCCCTGTGGTACTCCATGGTAACTATGGTAACCAGGAAGCATCCGTCCGGGCTCATGTCAGCCAGAAAGCAGCTCTGACTGGTTCTGACCCGTCGCTCAGTACCAGTGAATCCTTCTGTTTCAGTGCGGCGCCCATCTGGGTCACCTGTTCGACGACGGCCCCAAACCTACGGGAAAGCGCTACTGCATTAACTCCGCCTCTTTGGCGTTCCAGCCCAAAGAGACGTCAGAGGGAGCCTCAGGAGGCGCTGAGCCGGCCGCGAAGCAAGAACTTTAGAAGAACCCAGGAGCTGTGGCTGCGGGAAGCGAAGAAAGAAAGATGCTGCTTTTATTTTTGTTGTGCAGAGAGAGCGTGGCTAGCAGCGGTAAAGTTAGCACACCCAGCTAAAGGGCCATGGTTCCATTCCCAGGATCCTTTAGTGATTTTTAAACAGGAAGCATTGGATGCCGTCAGCAATCATCTTTAGGACAGGTTAAGGCGCTGAAGGTTTTTGTTGCCATGGCAACCACCTGCCACAGCTATATGTAGCTTTTTTCTTATTTAGCCTAGGAGGAGGATTTGCATGTTTGATTTCTATTCTATAAGCAGACTGAATTCAGTCTTTGTTTTCCTCTGGTTTCACTGAAAGGATGATGATGATGATGATGATGATGATGATGATGATGATGATGATGATGATGATGATGATGGTCACTGAGAAGTGAGGACATCTATGCAACTGTTTGTTTTCTGACTGTTTCCTCCATCTTTCAGGTCAAACATATCCAGTTGTTTGGTTTTGATTTGCTTCTACTTTATATCTGCAGTGTGTCTGAAAACCATGTTGAATAAAAAGTATTTAAAAGGAGGCTGATGTTTTTATTTCTAAGCGAAGCTTTGATTATTTATTTTTCCTGGTCATGACCAACAGGTTTGTTCTGATCTATCATTTTCAGGGGGACTTAAAACTTTTAAAATAAAGATAAATTCATAATTTTGTCACAGACTGGCTGGTTCATAGCATCAGTGATTACCATACTAACTTTATTTATAAAGCACTTTATACACAGACAGGACAGGACCAAAGTGCTGTACACAATCATAAAATACATGCAATTATAAAATAGAAAGGATCGAGTATAAAATACATAGTATGCAAACAGAATAAAACAAACCTCTCAAATTGTGCCAAAAGCCAAAGAAAAAATATGAGTCTTAACAAGGAACTTTAAAATAGCAAGAGAGGAGGCCTGTCTTCTGCTCAGAGGCAGATCGTTCCACAGCTTAGGAGCTGCCACAGAAAAAGCACGGTCCCCTCTGAGTTTCAGAAGAACAAATCAGCTGACCTGAGGGAACGGGAGGGTGTGTGAGAATGTAACGGCTCAGACAGATTAACTTTAACTTAGAATAAAAAAAAACAGGCCCATCTCATTGCATAGTCATTATGAAGTCAATAAATCATGTAATATAACATATACAAATCCATCACAATAAAAAGAATGTGTTAATGGCGCAGAATAATACAGATGAGCCAAAGGTGCTAAATTGATGATGTACATGTAATATACATGAATTGATTACATTTTTATGGTATGTAATCTACATATGATTTCAAGATTTTAAGACTGAATTACTAGTACATGTCTGTTAATGCTGTAGCATTTTTCTATTTGCAAATTATGCATAAATGTTGCCATATCATTTATACTCTGCCTTTAAATCTGATAGATTTACATAAAGCTAAATTAATGAACCAATTTAATAACTCTACAGTTATTAAATAGGTAAAATTCAGGCAACATCAACTTCATATTTTGCTTTTTGCTCATAGTTACAGCAAGAATCTGATCATTTTGAAAAAACAAGTATATATGCACACACAGACACACACAGTCCAGTGATTGAATAACTTTATTAAAATAACTTCTACGTGTGTAAATTCACATTCAAATAAACATATATTTGCATTTAAAAAAAGGAACACACAGTGAATTACTTTCTATTTCCTCTATTTTCTAACGTCAGACCCAATGTCAATGTTTAACTCAGTCAATGTCTTCCAGTCTGAGATAGCCAGACTAATGTTAGTCTCCAGACTATACTATAGGATGTATCGGCTATAGATGGATTTATTGCTTAGTTCATCCACTGACTGGGAAATGACCTGTTGAACATCTTCCTGCAGCCAGAAAACTGCTGGTTTATGCAGCAAAATGCTGCACAGGGAGGCACGTCTCTGTGGGAGTGGGGAGTACCAAGATGGCGGCTGGTGGCTTTACTGTTTCCTGGTAATCAGCAATCCAGTGAATAAATACAGATCAGTAGTTTCACAGAGCAGCTCAGTCCTTTATTAACAGAGGAACATGAGTAGAAGATGGCTTCCATCATTTCATGGGAATAATAATAAACCCAAATATGCTCAGAGGAGATAAATAACAACAGAAGAATTAAAAGTCAAATGCAAAACAAAGAAAGGTCAGTTAAGCATTTAGCTTTAGACTGATTATCAGTTTTCCATCTTCCCTCTGTGCAGATGAGGGTAGAGAACCTGCAGGTTTGACTCCAGCAGCAGTTCAAATTAAAGTAGTGCTGAATATTTAATGGCTCCTAAAACCTGTTAATGTTTAAAATAATAACATCAAACAGGAAGTTCTGGTATTTCATCCCATAAACTAAAATAAATACAAATAAATGTGATTCATATAGGGAAGCTGGTCAGGATGACCATTCTGTAATGAGTGCAAACAGCAGCGGGGGTTTTGGCGCCCTCCTGTGGACAGCTCAGCTCCCCACGTGATCGATCACGTGGAGGAAGCAGCAGGCATCGTGTCGATAGCTGTCAGCCCGGTGAAGTCCTCCATCAGAGCGGATTGTTGTGCTGTGGGAGATCCGGGATGTCCAGCATGAGTGGCAGGAACCCTGGAGCGGTCCTCGGTGAGCCTCAGCACATCACAGCAGACTGAGGCACGAGCGGTTAATGACCTGCAGGCGCGTGAGGAGGGAGGAGCTTAGCACTGCTATTAATTCTCATTACTTTAAAAACACTTTCTGACGCAAGTTTGGTTTTATTTGGGTTTTATTCCAGCTCGGTATAATGACGTCATTATGAGAAAGAGGATAATAGAAGCAGGCAGAGCATGGCGGAGTGTCAGAGCCGCTCAAAGACAAGATTAAACATTTAATTTAGATTAAAGTAGATTATTAACCAGAATAAACGCGCATGTCTACGAGTAAAAACCACTGATCTGTGTTTATTCCCTGGATCTATGACTGTCCTTCGGTAGAACGGGGTGGAATGAAGCCACCGGCCGCCATATTAGTACTCCCATTCTGACTCCCGGCCAGCTACAGCAGCAACCATGATGTTCACAATTTTAGAGAGATTTAATACTTTTAAATTCTATTTAGTTTATTTCTATAGCTCCAATTCACATCTTGACATCTCAAGGCACTTTACAGTTCACCTCATTGACTCTTCAGCAATCCCTCACATTAAGCATGCTTGCAGCGACAGTGGAGAGGAAAAACTCCCTTTTAACAGGAAGAAACCTCCAGCAGAACCAGGCTCAGTGTGAGCGGCCATCTGCTGAGGCCGACTGGGGTTCAAGGAGACAGAAGCAGAGACACAAAAAGCAGCTGTAAAAGGCGGCCCCGTCCAGGAAACACACAGCCAGGCAGACGAGCTCCGAGCCAGCTCCCATGTCAGAGGATGAGGAGAGCACATCCAGTTAATCACAGTCAGAGAAACAGGACCACACTGGAAAACAGGCCAAGCTCCAGCATCTAGAAACAAAGGTGTTGTTAAAATAAAGATATTTCTTCACCTCGACACACACTAAAAAAAGAAACACACAATGAATGGCTTTCTATTTCCTCTACTTTCTATTTTCTAATGGTAGACCCAATGTCTAACTCAGTCAATGTTTTCCAGTCGGTCTGAGATAGCCAGACTAATGTTAGTCTACAGACTATACTATAGGATCCATCGGCTATAGATGGATTTAATGGTTAGTTCATCCACTGACTGGGAAATGACCTGTGGATCATCTTCCTGCAGACAGAAAACTGCTGGTTTATGCAGCCAAATGCTGCACAGGGAGGCATTTTGCTGCACGTCTCTGTGGGAGTGGGGAGTACCAAGATGGCGGCTGGTGGCTTCCAGTGATTAAATAGAGATCAGTGGTAAAAACACACAAAATAATCCATACAAATATGAGTAGAAAAGTAGCTAATTTGCAAGATTTTAATATTTGCATTTACAGAACAATGTGAGATTATAATGCATGTTATACTGCGTAAAGCACATGCATCATTAATTGGGAGCTTTAGAGATGGAATGAGGCGGTACAATTGCCTTATGGACGTTTTTAAAATAAAAATGAATGATACAATAAATTTGTATGTTTATAATCTCACAAATTTGGCTGTTTTTCATCGCAAATCTGTTTGTTTATTCTGGTCAATATGCAAATTTAAACCAAAAAATTCAATTTTTTTGGTTTTGTCTCTGAATGGTTCTGATACGTGTCATACAGATAATGTAGTTTGGGAGATCAGAGTCATTTATCGGATTAAAAACCGTCTATGTCTGTGTTGGAATCAGACCTGGAATCCTTATCCAAGGTGAGAGTTAATACCCAGGCTGTCCTGAAGAGGGCGCAGCACATCCAGGGCCTGAAGCTTCCTAAGAAGCAGTGGCAGGTGAGCTCCTCCATAATCAATGTGCTCCATGCATGTTGCTGATGTTCACAGCGGTTTCCCTGTTTCCCTGCAGGCGGCTTGGCTGCTGAAGGCCGTTTCATGCATCGATTTGACCACGCTGGCTGGAGACGATACGCCATCAAATGTTCACCGACTCTGCATGAAAGCCATCCAGCCGGTCCGATACGACCTTCTGAAGAAACTGGATATGCACGACAAAGGCGAGGCCTGCTGGAGGCATTCAGTCTCTTAAATTAGAGTTTTATTTCATTAAAGGTTTAGTTCTATTTCTGGGTGGATCATCTAAATCAGTGGTCCTCCTAACTGTCAATCATTCTGGTGATATGTTTACTTTAAGGCCATCCTACGTCCCCATGTTCACTAACCAATGGTGAGTCTGACATAGTGGAAAAACTGCTAATCTTCTTTGGGAAAGTTAACCTGTATGAGCGATGCAACCAGCAACTTTTAAACAGAGCGTGCACGAGGAGAAATACGTGTTCCCTCCCTGGAACGGGTTCAGGGTTGTGCATGTGCGTTTGTTTTTTTAAGTAGGGCGGGTCAAAAATTCATGAAAATCTTCCACTATACCTTTAATCCAAATTGTTTGCAGAAAGGCAGTGAAAAGTCAGCCCGAAACGGTTAAGAGGGAAAGCAAACAATGACGAGTACTGAAGATATAAAGCAAAGTTTGCTCATCAGTTTGGAAACGACTCACTTTGGTTATTTTACCTGGAAACAGTATTTATCTGTTAGCATAGCAACAGTAATAACATTCCACACATGCTTGTTTGTCTTCATTAGAGGAATTTTGAAATGAGACAGAACTCTAGAAGCTTAAGCAACATTAGCAGCTTTACTAGCTTTAGCAATTTTAGCAACCCTAGCAGCTTTAGCAATGTCAGTAGCTTTAGCGGCTTTAACGTAAGCACCTTTAGCAACGCTAGCAGCATTAGCAACGTTAGTAGCTTTAGCAGCTTCAACATTAGCAACTTCGGCAATGCTAGCAGCTTTAGCAATGTTAGTAGCTTTAGCATCTTTAACGTTAGCACCGTTAGCCATGTTAGCAGCTTTAGCAACGTTAGTAGCTTTAGCATCTTTAACATTAGCACATTTAGCATGCTAGCACCTTTAGCAATGTTAGCAGCTTTAGCAACTTTAGTTGCTTTAACAGCTTTAACATTAGCACCTTTAGCAATGCTAGCAGCTTCAGCAACGTTAGTAGCTTTAGCATCTTTAGCATTAGCACCTTTAGCATGCTAGCGCCTTTTGCAATGTTAGCAGCTTTAGCAACATTAGTTGCTTTAACAGCTTTAACGTTAGCACCTTTACCATGCTAGCACCTTTAGCAATGTTAGCAGCTTTAGCAACTTAAGTTGCTTTAACAGCTTTAACGTTAGCATCATTAGCAACTTTAGCAGCTTTAGCCACCTCAGGAGCTTTAGTAAGTTTAGCATGTTTAGAAACTAGCAGCTTTAGGAGCTTTGGCAACTTTAGCAATGTTAGCAGGTTTAGCAACCCAAAGGAGCTTTAGTAACTTTAGCAGCTTTAGCATCTTTAGCAACTTTAGGAGCTTAAGCAGCTTTAGCATTTTTAGCAGCTTTAGCAATGTTAGCAGCTTTAGCAGCTTAAGCAGCTTTGGCAGCTTTAGCAACATTAGCAACTTTTGCAGCTTATCAACTCTAGGAGCTTTAGCAACTTTAGCAGCTTTAGGAGCTTAACCAGCTTTAGCAATTTAGCATATTTAGCAACATTAGCAACTTTAGCAGCTTTAGCAACATTACCAGCTTTAACCATCCTAGGAGCCTTAGCAACTTTAGCAGCTTTAGGAGCTTAAGCAGCTTTAGCAATTTTAGCATATTTAGCAGCTTTAGCCACCTCAAGAGCTTTAGTAACTTTAGCAGCTTTAGCAACTTTAGGAGCTTAAGCAGCTTTAGAAATTTTAGCAGCTTTAGGAATGTTAGCAGCTTTAACATTAGCACCTTTAGCATGCTAGCACCTTTAGCAATGTTAGCAGCTTTAGCAACGTTAGTCGCTTTAATAGCTTTAACGTTAGCACCTTTAGCAATGCTAGCAGCTTCAGCAACGTTAGTAGCTTTAGTATCTTTAGCATTAGCACCTTTAGCATGCTTGCAGCTTTAGCAATGTTAGCAGCTTTAGGTACATTAGCAGCTTTAGGAACGTTAGCAGCTTTAGGAACGTTAGCAGATTTAGCAGCTTTAAGGTTAGCAGCTTTAGCAACCCTAGGAGCTTTAGCAACTTTAGCAACATGTGCAACTTTTGCAACTTTAGCAGCTGTAGCAGCTTTAGCAATATTAGCAACCTTTGCAGCTTTAGCAACCCTAGGAGCTTTAGCAACTTTAGCAGCTGTAGCAGCTCATCTGGTCGCTGTGTAGCCCAGCAGTATTTTTGTAAGCCATGATGGAGCAGAATAATGGAACTAAGGTCATTTTTAATCAGTTTAATCAAAGAATGCAAAGATGCAGATTCTTAAGAGCGAATTGTCGACACGTTGAAAAGATCAGCAGTAAACCAGGCGGTAAGTGGCAGCCATAGCTTTAATCGTTGGGAGGAACGCTGAGATTCCAGCTGTAAACAGCTTCCCTCATCAGACCTGTAGACTGATTCATCTGTTCATGCCTGAGTTCTGCCTGTAGAGGGTGCCATAAACCAGTTCACCAGCATGACTCTGCCTCTCCATGCCCTGCAGGACTAACAACAGCAGCGGTGTGTGTGTATCCGTCCCGTGTGGCTGACGCCTCTAAATCTCTGAAGGCAGCCAACTCCGGCCTCCCTGTTGCCTCTGGTGAGTCAGCCGGAAGCTTCTCTGCTCGTTCAGGTCAGAGCTTCCTGAAGAACTGTGATTTTCCCATTCTTCCCAGTTGCCACTGGATTCCCAGCTGGCCAGACGCCCCTGGAGACCCGCCTCCAAGAAGTCCGTACCGCTGTGAGAGACGGCGCTACGGAGATCGATATCGTCATCAAAAGGACCCTCGCTCTGACAGGACAGTGGGAAGGTAAACTATTCATTTTTTACATGAATTTATGGTTCTACAGAATAAAGACGTTAAATGGACTGAACAGTTTATCTTTGACTGCATAGAAGACCCCTAAATGACTGCAGAGGCTAAATCTGCCCCATAAAACATAAAAACAGCATCAGTTTGATATTATAGTTAAATGTTCTACATGAAATGCATCCCTGCTGCCACCTGCTGGTCTAGAGGAGAACTGCAGGTTCCAGAGGGGCAGCCCTGCCTTCAGGTTAAGCTAATCTTTTAATAAATAAAGCCTTTAGCAGAACCCACTGGTTTCTCCACCTGAGTTCAGTTCCAAGATCCAAACACCATTAAAAATGTAATCATTATTATTGTCAGGATGGCACTAAAACCAGTTTAGTGTGAGCTGTTGGTTCTGGGTCTTTATGCTGGAAGATCATTGCTGTTGTTTCTTTCCTGTTATCCCTTTCCCAGTGGCTGAAAAACCGGTTTAAACCCGATAACAATCAGCTTTTAGTGTAAAGTAGGGATTAAATCCACCATGATGACTCTGATACTAACAGCAGAATTCAAGGTATGGCTCGCCAAGATGGCGCTGTGCATGGAGCAGACCGTTACGTCAGCTCCCTTATCTCCTTTCCTGCTTTCTGAGCCGACCGCTGCTTCAAACCTTCTCTGACTCTGTGGTGGCATCAGTCCTCCTCTACGCTGTCGTCTGCTGGGCTCCTGGCAGCGCAGAGCGGGACAGAAAGAGGCTGAACAAACTGGTGAGAAAGGCCGTTTCTGTCCTAGGCTGCACTCTGGACTCTGAGAGGAGGCTGCTGTCCAAGCGTCCATCCATCATGGACGCCACCTTCCACCCTCTGCAGCAGACTGGAGAGGAGCTGAGCTGCTCCTTTAGTCAAAGACTTTTACAGCCTGTTTGGAAAAAGGAGCGCTGCTGCAGGTCATTCATCCCTGCTGCAACCAGACTCTACAATGAGACGCTACAACCGCAATAACTGCTGCAATGGAGAATAATTACTATTTAATACCCTGTGAAATAACCTGTTTCTCTATATCTGACACCCTGAGCAATTAATATATATATAAATATCCATCTATATAAACACCCTGGGCAATAACCCTGGATAATAGAAAAATAAACCTGTCCTATGTGGACACACTGTTTATACTGTATATATCCCCTGCACCTTTATCTTCCTTTGGCTCCTCCTCCTTCTTCTGTGACAATTTGAGCTGATGGAACGAGTAAATTTCTACATTGTGAGATCAATAAAGTCAATCAATCTATCAATAAATGGAAAAACAATCAGCCTTAATTAAACTGTGCTTCTTCTCCCTCTGCAGCCATGTACAGCGAGGTTCGCCAGTTCCGACAGGCCTGTGGCGACGCCCACATGAAGACCATTCTGGCTACTGGAGACCTGGGAACCTTCACCAACATCTACAAAGCCAGCATGGTGGCCATGATGGCTGGTCAGTCCAACAACAAACACCTTTTAATGTCACCGAAGGCCGTAACTGCTTCGGTTTTAGAACACAGAAACAAACCAACTGACTTTGATCGTCTGTCATGATGTTCACCAGCTGTAGGCGTGAAAATCTATCCATGCCTTCATCTCCCAATTCTGATCAGAAACATGGAAGCTCGTTTATCCCAGCGGTCAGTTAGAAGGAATTCCTTTAAAGGAAAAGTTCACTCAGCGAGGAATAATCAATGGATCATTATTTATACCTAAAACTAAAACATTTGCAGTTATTCAATAAATTTAGCTTTAATCAGTAAAAAAAACAACTATAATTTTCGCAGTGACGTCACGGTGCGGTAAGCCTAGCGCCATTCTCCCCGCTTTCCAAGCTAAATCAATGGGAACTACTAGACACATCTGCAATCAACAACAATTATTGAAGATTTCCAGAGGACTTCACCATTGAAATTCACCAGAGCTATAGTGAAACTGACAATGCCCACGTGCATGGCAGCTGGATGCTGGAATACATCGGGGGAAAAATAAGTTATTCCACCTTTCTGATTCCTGATCCTCCACGGACGGGTTGGTCGTTGGATCACCAACTTGAAGAGGGAGGATTTGCCATCGAACTTCTGGCCAGAGAAAAAGCCCGTAATATGTAGCCAACATTTGGAAGAAGAATGTTTTCAAGATGACTTGGATAATAGCGCGTTGTGACAAACACCAGATACAGCACTGGGACTTGATCAACAGCCGATACCGCACCGTGACAATGTCACTAACCAGTAGGTGGCAGTAGTGTTCTTTGACAAACATGGATGCCTCCAGTAAAACACATTCACATGGAAATTACTCTGAATTAAAAACACTGATCATTTATTGAACAGGATGGAAGAATTTCAGATTTAAAGAACTTTCAGAAGTTTGAATTCTGAATATGAGCGACTTTTACTTTAAGATAGAAGGAAAAATGATGGAGATAAATCCCAGCAGAGAGATGAAGGTTATTGAAGACATGGCAGGAAAAATGAACTATTTTAAAATATTTGACCCAGAGAGAAAAACAGCACAATAAACCAGTAGCTGATAGAGCTAGCAGCGCTAAAGATTCCCCCACTTATCTAAAGGCAACATTCGTTCATCAGAAGGAAATCCTAAATCAGTTAAAATAAGGATATGGATGCAAACTAAACATCTATGATAGGTGGTTTTATTCACAGAAGCTTTATGATAAAATCTTTAAACTAAATCACCTTCACAGTCACTCCTCTGTTGCTGTATCATAAAAAATCCTCTAAAATACTTACAGGTTTGTTGTTGTTAAAATAAAGGTTTCTAAAAGTTTAGTCAACATAAATTCAGAAGGTGAAGGTGTTAATATTCACACATGAATGTACTGGTGGCGTCACACAGTAATCCGATTACAGAAGCAGACTGTCTGTTAGATCGAGCTCATTATTTTAATGCATTGGTTTTAATCTGCCACTGTTCCTATAAATTCCTCAAATGAAATAATAATTTAAGCTATTAATCTGGGATGTGTGCTATTTTACCGTCTATTCTCTGCTGGCGTCGCTCTAAATGAATAGACCTTTTAGCACCCACATTAGCCATTATCTGGTAATTAACTTTCCCCATAATGAATCTTTAAGAATGTGCCAGTTTGAGAAAAGGATAAAAAAAAAAGATCCAAAGAGAAATTTGTAGAACAACGTCTGTAATGAGCGAGGAAATGTTGAACTTGTTCCAGTTGTCAGCGAGCAGATGAACGGTCACCATCCATTACAACCACAGGAGGACTTTCAGGGTGCGGCCTGCAAAATAGGAGGAGTATTTTTAGCAAGAAAGCCGATAAAACAGAAAGTGAAAGGAGGAGACAGAATGATTGGAATGGAGGATATTTTTATTCATCTTTGATCAGGATGACGGCTTCATGTCTGGCAGAGCTTCTGGTCTGCAGCAGAGTTTCTCTCTGGCTTCCCAAAGAGGCAGCAGGTCCTGCACACCAACCAACTAATCTAATACACGCTGCAAAACATCTAAATCTAAATCGTTTCTTTCTGGAGTTGGGGAGGTAAGTGAGACACTTTGCCAATGGAACAAGACAATTTACATTTAAAGTAAGAAAAAACAACTGAATTGTCTTATTTCAGGTGCAGATTATCTAATTATCTTATTCTAAGAGAATAAATCCTCCTTCCATCGGCACATTATCTTATTTACCTGCTCTATTTTAGAGGAAATACACTAAATGTAAGACCTTTGACTTATTTTTAGATAATGTTTGCAGTGTAAAGCCATGTTTAAAGTATCCAGAGCATCAGATAGAGGCGAGTTTCTAACTCCATTGGTTCTACGTTTTGGAAAAGTGAACCAGCAGCTTGATTTCATCCGTGGAGGATGTGGCGTCTGTGGATCTTCCCAGAATCTCCGCCCTGAAATTCCACCAACAGCAATTTCTGCCTAACATAGAATAGAGAAACGCTTTATTGACCCACAATGGGGAAATCGTGGTGTTATAGCAAAAAAAGTGGAATAAGTGACAGAATTAGAATAATAAACAAATAAAATCCTTTACTGTAGCGTGTTTTAACAATATCAAACTAGAGAATAAATAACCAATATGCAGCTATGGACGTTTTTACAGTAATGAATATTTGAAAATAGCAGCAACATCAGAGATGTGCAGAATGACAGCAGCAGGTTATTTAACTGACTAAGGTAGAAACTGAGCAGAATCAGCATGAATGGAACAACTGATTGAGGTTGTTGGGAACAGTGGTGGTTCTAGAGTCTTCCAGCTGCTGGGAGGAAAGATCTGTGATAACGCTCCCTGGTGCATTTAAGGAGCAGCAGTCTGTCACTGAAGGAGCTCTCCAGTTCAGCACCTGCTGAACCAGCATGGGGGGGGTGAGACATCATCCAACAGAGATATTCATTTAGTTAGGATCCATCTGTTTCCCGCCTCCTGCACTGAGTCCAGAGGGCATCCAATCACAGAGCAGATCTGCGTTGCAGCTGCTTCCTTCCAACCAACGGACCAAAGAAAAGCTTCAAACAGTCAATAAAACAAGAATAAAACATTATGAGAACCATTAAAACTTCTCAGTAAACACCTGCTGCTCAGATGTTCCTACTAGTGAAAGTCCGACCAGCTGTGGAGATGAGGAAGGAGAAGACTTCTTAAAGTTGTCACGTTCCTCCTTTATAGTCCGTATGAGCCAGTGTGAATCAGCTGGAATGCTGTTAAAAGCAGAAACATCAGAATCTGCATCACATGCTCTCTCCATCCCAACAGGTTCAGACTTCATCAAGACTTCTACAGGAAAGGAGGCCGTCAATGCTACTTATCCTGTTGCCATAGTGATGGCCAGAGCTATCCGTGACTACTACTTGCGTACTGGCCACAAGGTAAAGTGTTTGTTTATCTATACAGGTCATTAAGAATCAAAAATCTATGTGTTGATGATTATTCAATTCAGTTCAGTTTATTTCTATAGCCCCAATTCACATCATGTCATCTCAGGTCACTTTCCAGTTCACCAGATCATCCAGTCAAATCAAACAATCAGTTTTCTATCTAAGGAAAACCAGCTGATTGCATCGACTCATTGACTCTTCAGCAATCTCTCACACTAAGCATGCTTGTAGCGACAGTGGAGAGGAAAAACTCCTTTTGAACAGGAAGAAACCTCCAGCAGAACCAGGCTCAGTGTGAGCGGCCATCTGCTGAGGCCGACTGGGGTTCAAGGAGACAGAAGCAGACATAGAAAAAGAAGCATAGATACAAAAGGCAACTGTCAACCAGCTCCACAGGCGGCCCCGTCCAGGAAGCACACAGCCAGGCAGACGAGCTCCGAGCCAGCTCCCATGTCAGAGGATGAAGAGAGCACATCTAGTTAGTCACAGTCAGAGAAACAGGACTACACTGGAAAACAGGCTGATCTCCAGCATCTATAAACAAAGGTGTTGATGGCAGCAGCACAGCTGATATTTCTCTCCAGGATGGAGTCACAGCCAAACAGGAACAGACCAGATGAAGCTACTATGAGAAAAAGCAGAGAGAGCAGAACGTTAGAGATTGAACTAATAGATTCTGCTGAGTGGGAGAATAGAGATAGAATGAAGCAGAATGATGAAAAAGGGGTCCCTATGTCCTCCAGCAGTCTAAGCCTATAGCAGCAGAACTATAGAGATAGCTGAGGATAACCTCCATTCAATACCTATTAATTTATTAACAAAAAATGGTTGATTATGCTGAAAATTAGCTGAAGATATTTGCTTTTGGTGACATCATAGTTACCAAGGAAACAGCAGAAAGAGTCACGTAGAAAGCTTTGGTTCTGTTTAAGGCAGAGTTCCCCTCAAACTCCAGATGTCATTTAGAAGTTGGATTTTAGCCTAAATCTGGTCGTTCCATCAAAGTCAGGATCTAGTCTAGAAATAGTCGTTGAAAATTGGACGGTCTAATTTTAATTATTTTTCCTTAGTTTCTGTTTAAGTTAAAGTTCCTTCCTTTTCCTGGTTTGGCTCCTCAGAGGGGCGCGGCAGGAAGGGCTCCAATGCAACTGGAGCAAACTAAGATGATCAGGGGGGTCGTTTTGGATGAGTTGTGTTGGATTTGATGGGTTTTTGTGATTGACTTAAAATTTGTTGAATTGTATTGATTGTATGTATGTAAATATTATTTTGGTTTTATAGTTGAATGTTTTGGTCTAGGTTTGTATGTGTAATAATTGAGCTTCTTTTTCTTAATAATCTCTTTTCATGGTTCCTTCCTTCATCTCACCTGAACTGAGTTTGGTATAACCTGCTGTTTGTTCTTTTTAGTGTAACAAGATGTTGCTGTTCACAAGCTAGAGTTCAATACAGCCACCAAAAAAATAATTTTTTTCCTGCCTCTCAATATGATATTGGGTCTCCGCCGGTCAAGCTGACAGTCATAAAGGGAATTCATCAAAGGTCATGAGCCAAGATTTAACCAACACTTTTCTCCACTATGAAAGCGTCCAATGATGGAGGAAGCTGGTAGAAACAGGCTGCAAAGTGTCTGGGAATAGATCAGTAGTTCAGCTTCCAGCAGGCAGCAGCCACAGAAGGCTTTGATAGATGTTGGATTGTGATCAACGTCAGACTAAAAACACAGAGATGTTTTACTGCAGGTGGGCTTTAAGCCGGCGGGAGGCATTCGGACGGCGCAGGAATCCTTAGTGTGGCTAAATCTGATCAAAGAAGAACTTGGAGACGATTGGCTTTGCCCTCATCTCTTCCGCCTGGGAGCCAGCAGCCTATTGGCTGACATAGAGAGACAGGTGAGAATGCAGTCATGCAGCTAGCATCGTTATTACCACAGCTAATGTTTGGATACTGATGTCTCTGTCCTGTGCGTGCAGATATACCACTACGTGACGGGGCAGTATGCTGCCTACCATGAGCTGCCCATGGCCTGACGACAGGAAGTCGTGTTTTAGTCGTTGAACAGAACGCCTGAAACGCCACGAAAAGCGGTCGCTGAAACAAAGAGACCAGCATGTTTGTTGGGTTAACCATTGATTTCAGTGTCCGCACCATTCAAATGACTAATGATGAAATAAATCATTTATTTCGACTCTGCTCTGATGATTCTCTCCAGAAATAAAGAAGCTGAATGTTGAATGATGACCAAGTTTTACACACGAAAACAACCAGATCGCATCACCTTTAATAAATAAAGAATCTCCCCCACCTTTAGAGACATTATGAACGTTTTTACAGATAAATATATTTACAATAGTCTTTTTATTTGACCCTTTGAGTCGCTAGTTCAGTATCTATAAACTGGAGCCTATTTCCTAAATTAACTTCAGATGATGACCAACTTTTAAGCATGAAAACAACCAGATCACATCACCTTTCGTAAATCGTGAATCCCCACTTTGTCATTTTCTACACACACAGTGAATACGAAATGAAATTTTGTTTAGGGCAGCTTTCATGGCATTTCCATTTCTAAAGACTGCAGTGATAAAATGCAGTGATAAAACAGCACTTTAAAAAAATTATTTTATTCCAACAGTTCATTAGTGTGATGGCGGTGGGGAAGAAGCTGCTGCAGAACCTGCTGGTCCTGCATTGAATGCTGTGAAGCCTCTTCCAAGAGGGCAGCAGGGAGAACAGTCCATGGTGGGGGGGTGAGGGGTCATTGATGATGTCACGGGCTCGGGACACGCAGCGCTGGAATAAAATGTCTTTAATGGAGGGAAGAGGAGCCCCCATGATCCTCTCTGCTGTTCTCACCTTCTTCCAGTCTGAGGCGCTGCAGCCTCCACACTACACAGTGAGACAGCTGGTCAGAACGCTCTCTATGGTGCTTCTGGAGAAGATGGGGGGGGGGGCTCTCCTCATCCTCCACAGGAAGTCCAAGCGCTTCTGGGCCCTTTTGACCAGTGAGGTGGTGTTTCCAGTCCAGGTGAGGGTGCCTGGGATGAATCTGGTGCTGCTGACCACCTCTATAGCTTTTAGAGACATTATGAAAGTTTTTACTGAAAAATATCTTTACAATAGCCTTTTATTTAACCCTTTATGACTAAAACATTGTTTGATGCAGACTAACGCCTCAGTAGTTCAGTATCTATAAAGTGTTTCCTATTTTCCTAAATTTACTTTGGGTCAGACGTTCCCGCACTTTTTGGAGACCTAGCAAACAAAGAGTAGCCCAACTTAAGGACTGGATTCTGGCATCCCTGATCTGAGCAACCTATCAGGACCCCCTGCAGTGTGCTTATCGCCATGGAGATGGAGTTGATGATATCATCCACCTGCTTCAGCCAACCCACTGTCAGTTAGACAAGGCAGACAGCAGAGGATCATGGTCTTTGATTCCTCCAGAACATTTAACACCATTCAGCCTCAGATGGAGATGAGGACTCAGGTGGAGGCATCAACATTTACCTGGATCAAAGACTACCTGACAGACAGACTGAAGGCTCAGCTGTCTGATCCAGCAGCTCAGGAGCACCACAGGGGACGGTACTCTCTCCATTCCTTTTTCCTCTGTTCACCTCTGACCTCCAGGACCAGACAGAGTCCTGTCATCTGCACAAATACTGGATGACTGCAGTCATTGGGAGCATCAAAGATGGTCTGATTATAGGCAGATATCTGATCCACTTCAGGAGTGAAAAGACTGTTTTAAAGCAGTTTGGAGATCTGGGACACGTCAGCTCTCTGACAAACACAGCAAAGGTTATTTCTGTTGTAGATGAGGGAGTGAATTCATAGATGTTATCCCTTACTGGTAGAACGGAGAATATTTGCTTTGAGGTGAAGGAGCAGGATCCTAGGAGGAGGAACAGGTTCCTGGAAGCTGGTAGGAGAATGTCCTTTCTCCAGGAGTAATTCAGGCGAAGGTGGAGGAGGATGAGGAGGTTCGGCCTGAGCAGGAGTGGATTTAAGAAAAGACAACACATAAAACAGCCCCATTCTACAGATAGAGAAATGTTAATAGAATAGACATCCATTATCTGTTCTAGGTTGTGTCCCTCTCTTCTTGTCCCTTTTCTTCTTGTTTTCCTCTCTATGTTTTGTACTCAGCTGACTTTTCATGCTGTCTCTAAAGGAATGAAAGATTTTTTCCAAGCACTAAGCTCACTTAGCTGATTGCTCCTTCCTGTGTTTCCAAAAAGGCCAAAGTAAATAACCCAGTCCTTCTTTTCACTGTAGACAAGCCATGATCTGCTTCTCTGTTCTCCATTTTTCATTTGGATGAAATAATAGCTGCATGAATCATGACAGCAGACAAGATAGAGGAGAGCAGGAGGCGGGGTTACCAATCTTCTGGCTCTGGAGAGCAGAGTTCGCTGCTTTTAGATGTTGTCTCCAAAGTCTCCAGTAGCAGAAAAAGTCTCTAGATTTGGCGCTAGGAGCTTTTTAGAAATCAAAGTTCTAGAGGGGTCTGAAAAGTGGCTAAATATAGCGACTAAAGCGCTAAGTTAGCAACACTGCTCTTTGCATGGTTTGTTTTCAAATGGTTTGCTGCTGTCTGTTTGGACCTTTCTGAACATGTGCAGCAAATGGACTGATCCAATATGGTGGACACTGAAGGGGGGGCTGAGACACACTTAATATTATCAGCGTTCTGATGGCATTTTAGTGAAAGGATTTTTTATCAAAAACATAATTAATGTGCAGAAATACGGAATAGTTGTATTAACCATACATGGAAACAGAGTTTCATGAGGCCCCCAGGAACTTGGGTCCTTAGGCAGCTGCCTGGTATTATCTAATGGTAAACACTGGTAGGAAAAGATGAGGCGGCCCCCAGAGGGAGCCAGACTCCAGGATCCAGACATGGTCCAGAAGCTGAGAACTGCTTCATGGTGTGGAAACAATCATCTGATCTGAATGATGAACTAAGCAGAGTTCTTGCAGATTTCAGAAGAATTATTCATAAAATAAGGAACATTATGGACAAAGTCAGCATCGTCTTCAGAGGATTGCTAAACAACAGCAGGGAAGCGCTGATGTGTTTCTGCTACAGCTAGAAACACATCAATAACTCTTTAAAAAATAGTGAGGAGTTATTTGAAACATTTGACTTTCCGTTGGGATTATTAGAATATTTTTTAATTCTCCAATTTAAGCCTATTTTGTGTTTGCCGTTGAAAATCTGACAAAATGGCTTTAAATTTGACAGGTAATGTAAAAAATAACCCCTCTTTCTTTTGCATCAAACAATCCAAAATATCAAACATCTACCAGAAAACAATATAGTCTGTTAGCTTTTCCACATCTGCCTTAAAGTCGAGTTCTTCTTCTCCTGCAGGAAGAAAAGATTGATTGGAATCAACAGAGAATCTCAGCTGAAGCTGTAAACTAAAGCTTCTCTGCAGGACGTTGGCTTCAGAAGGTGATGCTGCTGTTCTGGGAATAATCCGACAGAAACCTGATTTTTCTATGTTGTATCAGGCTGAACTATTGCGATGGGTGAGAGATTCAAAGCTTGCCCATGTGCAAACATTCATGAAAGGTCATTTGCAGCAATTTTCTCTGCATGCTTGGATTTGTTAACTGATCCTGACGGCCAAAATGGCCATCTGTTAGATGTTACTTTGCTACATCAAAAGGAGGACTTCTTACACCCAGAAAACAAAAACTAACTCTCTGTGGAATCCACAGCATTCTGTTGTTAGTTTAATGCCGTACATATTAGAAAACGAAAACAACCTCAATGCATTTTTTTAAATACTCATGTACACTCACCGGCCACTTTATTAGGTACACCTGTCCAACTGCTCGTAAACACTTAATTTCTAAGCAGCCAATCACATGGCGGCAACTCAGTGCATTTAGGCATGTAGACATGGTCAAGACAATCTCCTGCAGTTCAAACCGAGCATCAGTATGGGGAAGAAAGGTGATTTGAGTGACTTTGAACGTGGCATGATTGTTGGTGCCAGAAGGGCTGGTCTGAGTATTTCAGAAACTGCTGATCTACTGGGATTTTCACGCACAACCATCTCTAGGGTTTACAGAGAATGGTCCGAAAAAGAAAAAACATCCAGTGAGCGGCAGTTCTGTGGGCGGAAATGCCTTGTTGATGCCAGAAGTCAGAGGAGAATGGCCAGACTGGTTCGAGCTGATAGAAGGGCAACAGTGACTCAAATAACCACCCGTTACAACCAAGGTGGGCAGAAGAGCATCTCTGAACGCACAGTACGTGGAACTTTGAGGCAGATGGGCTACAGCAGCAGAAGACCACACCGGGTGCCACTCCTTTCAGCTAAGAACAGGAAACTGAGGCTACAATTTGCACAAGCTCATCGAAATTGGACAATAGAAGATTGGAAAAACGTTGCCTGGTCTGATGAGTCTCGATTTCTGCTGCGACATTCGGATGGTAGGGTCAGAATTTGGCGTCTACAACATGAAAGCATGGATCCATCCTGCCTTGTATCAACGGTTCAGGCTGGTGGTGGTGGTGTCATGGTGTGGGGAATATTTTCTTGGCACTCTTTGGGCCCCTTGGTACCAATTGAGCATCGTTGCAACGCCACAGCCTACCTGAGTATTGTTGCTGACCATGTCCATCCCTTTATGACCACAATGTACCCAACTTCTGATGGCTACTTTCAGCAGGATAATGCGCCATGTCATAAAGCTGGAATCATCTCAGACTGGTTTCTTGAACATGACAATGAGTTCACTGTACTCAAATGGCCTCCACAGTCACCAGATCTCAATCCAATAGAGCATCTTTGGGATGTGGTGGAACGGGAGATTCGCATCATGGATGTGCAGCCGACAAATCTGCGGCAACTGTGTGATGCCATCATGTCAATATGGACCAAACTCCCTGAGGAATGCTTCCAGCACCTTGTTGAATCTATGCCACCAAGAATTGAGGCAGTTCTGAAGGCAAAAGGGGGTCCAACCCGTTACTAGCATGGGGTACTTAATAAAGTGGCCGGTGAGTGTATAATTTATCAGCAAAAAGGTTCAAGTCTGCATGGCCAAGCAGAGATAGTGGAAAATGTGTCTTTAAGAGGAGAAAGAAGAGGCCCCTAAAGGAGATCTATAATAGAACTAGGTTAACCATCTGAAGCCCTAAGGTCCATTTTCCAAACAATGCAGACCCGCCCTTTATAAGACATCTCTCCGTTTAATCACTTCCTAAAGTGCTAATCTTAGGATCAACTGAAGGATCCTGGAGGATGATGTGGAAATGAGAGATTGGATTATTCTGGGCCAGAGTAATTAAGGTTTCATTAAATTAAATGTTTTTGGGTTTTTTTTAACCAGTTGTAGGTGCTGATATCTGTAAGCAGGATCTTCTGTATCTGTCTGTCTTGCACCAGATCTGGATCAGCCTCTGACTGAAGACACTTGATGTCCAACAGTCTGATGAAGAGGATGCTCACTGCTGTCCATCTTCTTCATCTCCAGAGGTTCTAGAACAGAGCCGACCTTCTTTATCAGCGGGTTAAAGAAGTGCTCGGAAAAAATCTTTCATTCCTTTAGAGACAGCATGAAAAGTCAGCTGAGTACAAAACATAGAGAGGAATACAAGAAGAAAAGGGACAAGAAGAGAGGGACACAACCTAGAACAGATAATGGATGTCTATTCTATTAACATTTCTCTATCTGGAGAATGGGTCTGTTCTATGTGTTGTCTTCTCGGTTCAGAGGGCCCCTGCCTGTCTTTGCCTAGGGCCCCAAATATCCTAAATCCGCCCCTGATCAGCGTTGCCTTGATCACCTGTGATGTGCTACGCTCAACGTTCTAGCTGATCAAGATCTGGAGCCCCCCCCCCCCCCCCCCCCCCCCCCCCCCCTCTAAGTTCTTCTTCCCCTGCATATCAGATGAACTTTAATCCTCCTCCCTTCTCCTTCCTTACTCTCAGGCTATTCTCAGTCTCATTCATCCTCTGCTTTATTCCACCATCACAGTCTGGCCCCCGAGGAAAAACTATTCTAATCCTTTCCCTGAACTATTTATCAGAGCTCAACACAGAAAACAGTTTCTGTATTATGAGACTGTTGATGTTTGGATCTGTTGAATTAAGAGAATCAGTCACACAGCGAGCAGAAGGCAGAGCTCAGCCTATGGCACAGTTTTAGTCTTTAATTAGACCTCCGACTGAACATTTACAAAGGCTATTCAGTAGCATTAACGGGATAAAACAGCTTCTTTGTCCCTAATATAAAGAAATTCAATTAGGCTAATTAGCTAGAGCATTTTGCTCTGTAACACAATTAAAATTTTCTTTTAAGAAGTTAACCTCTGAAATTAGAGCAATACTTTTTTTTTTTTTTCCAAATAGCTTTCTTCTTTTTCTGTTTGAAACAAAAGGTCAAACTACAGCCAGTGAGAAAAGCAGATAAGCACCAATAAGGAAAGATTTAGGTTGGATTTAACCTTTTCAGTGAATTTCTGGATTAACTGTTTCTTTTTGGTATTTCTAGAGCGGGTACCAGAGGTCAAAAGTTGTGGTAAAAGCCATCTTAAAAAAAACCCCATCTTGTGATGTTACTGCTGGTTCAATAAAAAGTTGATTGTTTTGTATAGAGGGAACCTCCACAGTATACCAGGGCTGAAAATAGTATTATACTTGTACCAGCTCACAGCTGGACCAGAGGAAACATCTGCTTTCATCTGAGCCGAGAGGGATCATGAGGTAAAGGCCAATAGAACGCTCTGAGCGTGATGTTTTATACTCCAGTATCGCTTTAATATGTTAAAATCACTTCAAGAAGAAGAAAATCTTGGAGTGGTGTAAAGATTGTTTAAGCATCGCAACCCCCAACCTCTCACAGGGGAACAGAAGACCTCACCTATTCAGCCAGGCCAACAATTCCCTCTAACAACCCCCTTTCAGAGACATAGACAGGTATGGGGCATTGCAGGCTAACAAAGAAGCTAAATGACCCCCATTCCTAAGAGGTGGACCCGTTCATCTGTTTCAATTTCCTTGTTTTCTAAACAGAAACCAGGCTTTGTTGGGCTACTGGATAAAACCTGGAACTCAACGCTATTTCTGACATTTTGAATTGAAAAAATCTTCCTGGATGGAAGAGAAACGTCTTCAAACTCGGAAACAAAGTCCAGGGGATTGTTTTTTAAACTATTTTTGGAATGATTATGACCTGGATGACTGAGAATATTTACCAGCACTGATGGTTTAATGTTTCCTTAAACTCCCTTTGTTGATGGGAGAGATTTTAATCTATTTTCTATTCCCACTTAAACCTGCAAGGGCCAGCGGGTCTCCTAGAGTCATCAGACGAGAGGCTGGGTACACCATGGATGGGTCGCCAGGCTGTCAGACAAAGAGACACACAGAACTAACAACCACCAACACCATGATGCTGAGTTTGAATCCAGCGTCTGCATCCTCCAGAGATTCCTCAGCTGATTGCATCATAGCGCGGCTCCAAGGTCAGTTCGGATTGGACGACTCCTTGTTATGCAGCTGGCAAATGCAGCCTTCTTTTTGCATGTTTGAAGGACAGGTCCGCTGTATCCTCTGTATCCCTGGGTATCACAGGATTCATGTTAGGATTCCAGTTTGTGGGGCTTGTTTATGTTCTTTGGCAGTTTCCCCGTGCACCCACTAGGTGGAGCCATTGTCCTCTGCTGGTCTGGAGGGTGTTCCTGTTCTTCTCACCTCACACCTGCAGCCTATTGGGTCATCAGTCCCTGAGGAGTATTTAAGGAGCAGACTGTCTTCACTTCCTGGCCAGAGTGTTTGCCAGTATTGGTACTCTAGCCGCTCTGAGTTTGCTGAGTGACTTTGAGTCTAAGTGTCTTCAGAGCTCTCCAGTCCTAACCTTATTTTGTTTTTGATTTTCTGGCAGGATTTTCCAGATCCTCTGGATAAGCTGGCCCTTCAAGTCTGGAAGGGAAACACTCGTCACACTGAGAAAAGGAGACGTATCTCCTCATCTGAATGCTGAGCCCTTCAGGAACCAAGACTCAGTCTGCTAAGTTGCTCCTCAGGATTCCCACAGTCTGCCTGTCCGTCCTCCAATGAACCAAACCTTCTACAGACCAAGCCTCCACAAACAGGATCTCAGAAAACCTCCCCAACTACCACAGAGAGTCCAAGAAAACTTATATTCAGACTTTCGGACAGTTTTCCCACAGTCCTTTAACTCACCTCTCTGATCTCCTCCTGGAGCTTCCGTGTCCGGTTCACCAGACCGCTGGAACCTCCCCAAGCTATACAGTTCCTGACAATAAACTGTTAACTCTTTTTCGTTGTCTGTGGAGTGCTTCTGCATGTGGGTCAAACATATTAGACCCATCATGACGGGATGAGCACGGATGCTCCGTGATCAGAGGAAAAAGGGAAATGGCGCTGAACGGTGGTCAATATTGGAAGTGCAGGTTCATATAATCCACGTCTGTGAATATTTCTGTCTGAAATGAATGAAAATAGTTGTTTTAATGGTTATTGAGTCAGATATGTGGCGGTAATGTTTTGTTTATCTAAAGGTTTTATCTGTCCCTGTGTAAATGGGTTTGGCTGTAATTTAAGCTCAGATTCCAATATCTCTGCTATAAATCTGATATCTGAGACCAGCTCCTTGAAAATGTTATTAGCATCCAGATCAGCAGTGCAAAGTTGGGTGTCCATTCTTCGCCTGCATTGTAAGTCAACTATCACGGTTGCTAAGCGACAAAGTGTACGGGCGGTGAAAGCTGTGGAGGGCTGGACCTGTTTGAATCCACAGCCAAACCCTTCTGGTCTCCTTATTCTCACGGACCTGGAAGGATCCAGTCCAGGTAGACCAGGTCCTTGGAGGACGCAGCCTTTAAAATCAAACACCCTGTGTGTCACACTTTCCATTACCCTATCCAGTGACCCATTAATTTCTATGGCCTAACCCTAATCATTACCAGCACACGCCTAAGCCTGGGCTTAACTTAAACTCAGTTCAGGAAATTACTGATCATGTGATCCTCAGCCAGGTTCAGGCTAAGCTTTGATAGCTAAACCCACATCCTCCTCCTCATTCTGAGACATGCTGTGGTAGAGTGACCAGCTGATCCCAAACATGTTCTCACATGCAGCATCTAAGTAACTTCTTTTAAACATGTGCAACTTAATCCTAAAACAAACTTAACTAAGAGATGCATCATTTACAGGGAGCCTTTTCTACCTGTGTCAAACCCCCCTTTATTGTATTCTATGTTTATTTTAAGGGGGCAACACTAGCTATAAGGATAAGGTTAAATACAGTGAGATTGTTATTCACACTGGCGGTAATGACACCTGGTTACTCTGATCAGAGGTCATGAACATCAGTTTATGATTCAGATTGTAAGTTTGCCAAAAATGTCGGCCTCTGTAATTTTCTATAGCCCCCTCCCTGATCTGATGTTTAGCCGCATGTCGTCATTGAAAAGCTGTCTGTGTCTTAAAAAGTATGTTGGCTATTTTTATGATTGGCATAATGAGTTTTTGGAGAAAACCTGATCTGATTGGGAGAGACGGCATCCATCCCACTTTGGATGGTGCAGCTCTTTTTCTAGAAATCTGACTGAATTTATCAGTTCTCCAAATCCCTGACAGATCAGGGTTCAGACCAGGAAGCAGAGTCGTAGTTTAACACACATCTCTGCAGCTTCACTACTGTTACCCATTCATTGTCCAACCATGACAGTGTTGTGTCCATGGCCAACACTAAAACCAATTAAATGAATAAACAATCCTACAGAAGTAAATAATGAGATTCTAGTAATAATTAACATTATCCTAATTGAACAAAACTTTAAAAACAATTAAATGGAATTTAATGAACAAAATATCTCAAAGATTTTATTTGTTAATGATTTGATTTGTGACTTAATATGTGTGTTGGTATGACCGTGGCCTCAGATGCAGGAGTTTGCCCTGCCAATGGGTTGTGTGTTCAAGCTACAATGTAGCTTACCACCATCAGTGTGTGTGTGTGTGCGTAAACAGGTGAATTACTGAATGACTTGGAAAAGCGCTATTTAAGTTCAGACCATTTACCACAACCAGACTGATTCATTTTGTCTCAGGAACCTCGGGTCCGTTTCACGAAGCAGGTTTATTGACAACTCCAAGTTTTCTAAACCTGAAATCAGGGAAACTCTGAGTTTTCAGTTTCACAAAGACAGTTTCCTCATCCTCTGTTTCTGTTGCCATGGTAACATCCTCCCAGAGCTAACCTGGTCAGCAGCGGGTTTTTTTCAGTAAACTCAGAGCGTCCTCTGTCTCTGCTCCCCTTAGAGCCAATCCTGCTGTCTTATTTCCTGATCTAGTACAATTTTTGTTTTAGTTTTGTGCATAAAAACATTTTTAAATAATCATTTACTAGGTCCATCAGACACATTAGGATTTGCATGATCATCTGATGAGGATCCTATTAAAGATTGATCTGCACTTTTTCACAGAGACTTTAATATTTATAGGGAGAGGATTCTCATCTCAGTGACATGAGATTTATGTTTCTTTGGTTTGTTTAATATCAGCGAAATGTGGATCATTTATATTTATTCATTTTTACAGTTCATGAAGAACTAAATAAATCATCATCAATAAATCATTTCAGATTACACTTAAACAGATTAATAAATTCTGTGTGTGTGTGAGGGGGGGGGGGGTCACTTTAGGCTTAGGGTTAATTCAGTGTTAACCACCTACCGATTCTACTACCGCAATCTGAAGCCATTCTATGGGAGTGATAATAAAAACCATTTATTGGTATGATAACAGCCTCTTATTCACTGATGAAGGACAGAATCTAACTGAAGAAGAACCTCATGAGACGACGAGGTTCCATCTATTACAACATTTTTATTCTTCATTCTCACCTGCTGCCAGATTATTTCACCTAAATACATATATTAATCCACTACCATTTAGGAAATAATCCCGTAATGTTATTGTGGTCACTAAAGATTATGGCAGGCCATATTGATATGTATTAGTTTTACTGAACATATATTCCTGATATCTGAAAAAAAAAACTATTTCATTTGTCTAAATGACCATTTCAATATCCAAATTTCCACATCTAGAATAAACATTCTGGATGTCTAGAAATTAATATCAGATCTCTGTATTCCTAATATACAGTTCATTGTTTCAATTATTTTGACTATGTAGAAATGTATTTCAGATATCATAAATACATTTTCAGTCAAGCTGAAAAATGTCAGAATGGCCATCTATAATATGTAAACATTATAGTACGTAAAACTTAATTCTTACCAGTATAATTTATTAAATTTTTTTTGCTTTCTAAAATTCAGTTTTCTGCAAAAATTTAATTTAGAAAATATATTATTATAGTTTAGTCTAGGAGTGTGATTTTGATCAGGAAGATCTTATTTCAGTGATCTAGAAATGGAACAACAGAGAGGAGAGAGCTTTAAATAGATGTAAAAACAGCCTGCCATATTATAGAAACGTACGCATTTATTTGAGGAACAATCTTCTACTTAACCATCTTCCTCTTCTTTGCAGCTGTAGTGCCGTTTCTCTTTCTTTTAAACACATTCTCAATTTTATTTGTTATTTCTGGATTAAAATCTCTAGATCCAGTGGGGTGAAATAGGCGCTTCATGTTGCCTGTTGTCATGGTTGAATCGGGGCGCCAACGATAATGGCTTTTCATACTTGTTATGTACATGTTCAACTCTGAGTGGACCTAGTTAGACTGGATTAAACTAATTCTTAGCAGCCGTTGTGAAACCAAAAACTCAGATTTCCTGACCTTAGGCTAGATCAATTTAGAGTTGAGGATTTGAATCAGAGTTTGTTAAACCTGCTTGGTGAAATGGGCCTCTGGCTGCAGTAAGTGGATTATGTTAGCAAGTATAAGGCAACTCTAGCTATTTAATATTTTACATGCCCAAATATCCTGGGCGAACAGGAGTAAAAACAATCTTTCAGTCTGATTATTAATTCTAAAGGCAGTTAAAAGCTACAATTATTCTGAACATTTAACCCTTAGTTTCCCCCATCTAAAATTACAATTAAAGAGACAAAACAACCTATGATTGTATATTTGTATTGTTCACCAAATCCTTACTCAGAATTTTTAGATCTCTTTCCAGACTTCCAATTTGATTTAATGTTAAATACTAACAATGTCTGTATAATGGGGGTTTTTAACATTCATCCTTTAGGTGAAACTCAAATGCAGCCTTTAATGCTATCTTAGACTCGATTGGCTTTGTTCAAAATGTGAATAGTCCCACACATTCTCATCTTCATACCTTGGACCTTTTACTGTCATATGGCAATGATCTGACCACTTTTTACTAACCTTCAAATTAAATGTAACATTTTCTTTCCCTAAAAGAAGGTTTCGCTTTAACAGATAACTATCAGTATTAATAAAGCAATAGGTTGCATTTGATCCAGTTGACCATAATATTCTTTTAGAAAGACTTGAATATTTTGTTGGAATTAAAGGAACAGCACTAGACTGGTTTAAATCTTATCTATCTGATCGAATTCAGTTTGTTCAAGTTAATGATAGATCTTCAACACGCTCAAAGGTTACCTGTGGAGTACCACAGGGATCAGTGCTAGGACCAATTCTCTTTACTTTATATATGCTCCTAATCGGTAGAATTATTAGACAGCATGGGATTAATTTCCACTGTTATGCTGATGATACCCAGCTGTATATTCTTAACTTTCTCCTTCTGAATGCAGACAAAACAGAAGTTTAGACCAGAGTTTGAAAAAAGAAGCTGATTAGTCAGCTATTTCATTTTGATGGGATTAAATTTATCATAGTTAATGTAAAAAAACAAAACTTTGTGAACTGGTGCTATATAAATAAATAAAATGTAATTAAAGTATGCCAATATAAGTGAAAGTGAAAGCCCTTTGGGAAACTCCTCCAACTCCCATTGTCATTGTGACACAGCACACACAAGTGAACACTGCACACCATGAAATTGCATTTATGCCTCACCCGTGCAAGGGGGCAGCCCTCAATGGCGCCCCAAGGGAGCAGTGTGGCGGGACGGTACCATGCTCAGGGTACCTCAGTCATGGAGGAGGATGGGGGAGAGCGCTGGTTAATTACTCCCCCCACCAACCTGGCGGGTCAGGAGTCGAACCGGTAACCTTTGGGATCCAATTCTGACACCCTAACCGCTCACCCACGACTGCACAACAGAAAACATTTGACCCCTTTGTTGAGTTCTGGACCAAAACACGTTCACCTAGAAGCCATGAACACTTTTTAAGTTAAAAACCTTCCCTTTTCTTAGCAGTCAGGCGCTAAATTGGGTCCATGAAAAGGAAGCAGGTGGAAAAAAATCCCATCTTATTATTATGAATAATAAACTCATCTTTCCTTATAATATCCTTAATAGTTCAGTGTCATTTTTGATCTAATTAGCGTTTTGACAGAATTCTTCCAAAACCGTATTTTATAGCGTTCAAACTTTGAGCTTCTGATGAAAGGAGAAGCGTTTGATGACGGCAGCAGCAGGAGATGGATGAACGATGATATTAGCGCCGGTTCATGTGGTCTGTTCCGTCTTTAAGGTCTGAATGAAGCAGAAAGAGTTAAAGGAGGAAATGAAGGGAGATACTTCAGCTCACAGACAGACGTCCTTTTCTTCTAACTAGAGCAGCTGTGATTCAGAGTTACATGATTTGACCTTTTAGAACCAAGCTTGAGTTTTCAAAGCGTCAGACGGAGGATGCAGGACCGCAGCCACCTCTGGACCAGAACCAGAGCTTTGTTTGGGATCACTCTCAGGACAAATTCTGTTTATTGTTTTCCAGGTACAGAGAGCCGCCATCTTTTAGAGATAAATCATGAAATATACAAACATGTTAATATACACCATTTGTTGCCACATTGTCTCTATGGCCATTCTGTACAGCAGAACGAGTCCGGGTTATGTACACGTCGCATAGCGGACCTGGACAGGAGGCAATAGTGCATTTGGTTCTGTGATTGCATGCTCTCCTGTCTCTGTCACTCGGGCTCTTCCTTCTCGTCGTGATTGGACGCTCAGCGGACCTGTGTGGCGTAGCCCTCCTTCATCAGACCCTCCTCATAGTCGGTCTGGCAGAGAATCATGTTGTTCTTCAGGAAAAATTTGTCTCCAACACAAAACCTGCAAAACAGAAACAGATAATGATCTGCAGAGAATGAAACCATCATGAACGTTCTTCAGGTAGCAGCAGCAGCAATAAGAGAATTCCTCTGGTCTGCAAACAGATCAACTCAACATGCAGGAGGAAACAGTTTGAATCATTTTCCCTCATTTTATGACTAATTATTACTAATGAATGTTTTTTCTCAATCAATCAAAGGACATGATGGAGTCTCCATCCTGATCTGTTATCCAGGTGAACAGCGATTGCTCTGCAGAGTCCATTTCATTAATACATCCCACTAAACCAGGCCAATAACTTTATCAGTTCATGGATTGGCTGGGAGCCTAAAACATGTATTCCATCCACAAATTCCAGGAACAGGATGCAAGATTTCCATAAAAAGGGGGAAAAATTCAGTGATATTTCTAGTTGAACTGTAAAGTGCCTTAAGATGACTTATATAAATAAACTGAACTGAATTGATTCTGCTCATTGGGACAATTAATCGCATTTGCAGTTTAGAAAAATGCAATAATCAAATCGCAGAGGCGCTCAGTGTTTAATCACAATACATTTAACTAGAATAAGACACTAAATTTCTCCCTCCAGCTCTTTAAGTGGCAGTAATACTATTAGAGTGGGTCTACTGTCACACAGAAGGGAACAGAGAGTTGCATCTAGCACCTAGATCTATGTATTATTGTAGAAGTAAGAACTTTTTCATGCAGATGTTACAGTAAAGTTCTTCAGCTCTGGATTCTGGAAAAGCAGGATGGAAAATGGAACCCTGGAGTAAAACTTTGACATGGTTTCACTCATTGCAAAGGAAAATCACACTATGGGTAAAAAATAATCACAATTTAGATTTTTGGCCAAACGGTTTAGCCCTACTGCTCATTTCAATGGATACGCATGAGGAAGAACTTTAAACCTTCCACTCTCCCTTTGTTCTTAGAACGCAGGAAAATCAGGTAAAAACATGGGATTTTTTTAAAGATCCAACCTTCAAAAATAATCTTTTAGAATCCAATCCTCAGAGCTAAACCCTTAAAGTCTGCAGAACAACTAATACGATGATATTAGGATAGAAATGACCTTTATTCTGTATCTGAGGACATTATAATGATCCTATTTAATACATATTAAAACAAACTATTACATAAATGCTAATATTGATCCACATCTAGTCCTGCTGGTGCGCTTTAAACAGTCAAAACCAACAGTAACAAGGACCAGCGTCTGACATTAGCTGTAGGAATTTTTCTATTCAGTTTATTTCTATAGCGCCAATTCACATCATGTCATCTCAGGTCACTTTCCAGTTCACCAGATCATCCAGTCAGATTGATTCAAAGTTTTCTATCTAAGGAAAACCAGCTGATTGCATCGACTCATTGACTCTTCAGCAATCCCTCACACTAAGCATGCTTGTAGCGACAGTGGAGAGGAAAAACTCCCTTTGAACAGGAAGAAACCTCCAGCAGAACCAGGCTCAGTGTGAGCGGCCATCTGCTGAGGCCCACTGGGGTTCAAGGAGAAAACTGCTCTGAGGTGGAGAAAATCTGGGATTTGTTCCAGATTTAATCCAGCTGAGTCGGCGTTTGGATAAACACAGAACTGAACGATGAAGAGGAACTTTTATTTGGACTCTTCCATGAACACTCAGCAGTGTTGTCTTTGCTTTTGCAGCAAACTCAGCAGTGACTTTATGAAGGTTCAGCTGTTTTTGCAGCTGCTCTTTGCTATATTTATACTTCTGGATTTCCTTCATCTTTCAGAGGTGCTGGTTACATGATCATTTCAAGGAGCTGCTGTGCCATGATTACGACATTTTAAATGATACATCAATCTCCCTGTACTGCTAGACTACCAGATATTTAATGCAGAGGATCATCAGCCCAAACAAACAGCATCCGTTCGGTTTGCTGAGCTGATTTGGAGTAAAAATCTCCCTCCATCAGCAGCACTGATGTTTCCCTCCTGCTGTCAGAGCCTAGTTTCCTGGGATACCTCCTACACCCACCTCCACCCTGCAGCTCCTCTGTGCCTTCAGGGGGAATGAGGCTGGATGATAAGGTTGGAGGACAGCTTCATCGATTAGCTGTCCCCAGGGCTGATCCGTGGCTAACAGCTTAGAGGATTCCACTTTATTAACCTGGCTACAAAATATGCTAATCCTGGATATTTGAAACCTAAAAACAGAAGATTTAAGAGAGGAATTCCAGACGGATCTATTCCCAGGGCTTAGGAAACAGACGGATCTATCCTTAGTTTACAGTGTGGAGACGGGAAGAGGAAATATTCTAGTTCTGAATGAGAAAATGAAACCTTAAATTTGGAAACGCTTTTCTTCTCTCATTGAGTTCAGATTTGCTCAGCTCCAATAAAGTCTGTCATGGCTGCCGGCGTTCTGTCAGATGAGCATACACCGTCAGACCAGCATGCGTAAAATGGGTAACAAACAAAAACAAAGAATGTTTACTGAATGAATGTTAGGTGTCAGAACTGTAACTATTAGGGATGCGCGATATAATCGGCCCCTATGGATATCGGCCTTAAAACTGAATATCGGACATCGCCCGATATTTAACCCGATATTTGATCAGCTTCTAAGTTTCTAAAGTCTAAAAAAACATACTACTATTTGTTCCTCAAAAACTTCTTTTTTACAGACTTAAAAACTTCTAAAGACGAGGGAAAAAATATTGATACATTAAAATATCCCAATATCTTCATATGCTGATATATTGCCATTTAAAAACACCATATCAATCTCTTTTACTAATGAAATATTGCTATATGTCATCGTTATGCTACGAAATCCCCCGAAAATTCACCAAATGTTGCCATATTTTTATATGTTGATATATTGACGCGGTATCGATCTATTTTACTAACAAAATCTCACAAGAATTTGCAAAATATCACGAGAGTTTGTAACAGAACGATGAAATTTCACGAGATTTTGAAAGTAAAATAGATCGATACCGCGTTTTTAAAAATCTATTTGATATCAGCATATGAAAATATATTTGAGTATATTATTTTTCAAAGTGTCAGAAATGGATAACAAAACTGCTATTTTCAATGACTACTTATTTTTGTCCAGCTTTAACATCGGTATCGATATCGGTTATCGGCTACATGAGTTTTAAAATATCGGCATATCGGATATCGGCCAAAATCCCAATATCGTGCATCCCTAGTAACTATACAGTCATATGTTTACATCCCTGTTTTTCATCACAATGTTTTCATCAGTGCTGCTTACCTTATCATGGCTGCACTTTAAAAAAGGAAATAGTCTAGATGCTGTTCTTAACTACATTTTTTTTTTGGTCTACACTTGTGTGTACAAAATGACAAAATAGAATCTGTCTAAGTCCAAGTCTATGTACATAGTGTCTGCAGGTGGTGCAGTGGTTAATGACCCATGTATGGAGGCCTTAGTCCTCGCCATGGCCGACCCGGGTTCGAATCCGACCTGTGGTCTTTCAGCTGCATGTCTCTCCCTCTCAATCATTCCACCTTCATACAAAACTCAAAGGATAAATGTAAAGTTGAGGTCCTGCACATCCATATTGACAATAGGTGTGCTGATCTGACAGAACACTGGTTAAACTGGCTTTACTGTTTGTTTCCTCTGCAAAGCATAAAAAATTGCTTTATCTAACTATAAAGATTTTATTTCTTCCAGCTCATGAGGCGATGCTAAACCTTCTTTAAGGAATCCCTAAATTAAACCCAAAGCAAATATTTCATTGCATTCTGTTTATTTCTAGATAAAGATCCAGATGAATATTTCTCTCATTGTTCTCGTTTCTGTCTATTTAAATATGATATTTCTGTTTCCTTGTTTTGCCAATAAAACATTTTTCTACATTCTAATTAGCATATTCATTCAGTTTAGGTCTTGGTTGCCATAGCATTATAATTATGGAGGTTCTCTCTGTATTTTTATATCAAAACCTATGAATATAAATCCACTTTGACCCCTGAGCAGAAAAATAGAGAGAAGAATGTTTTTGTTCTTTGTTTTTTTGAGTAATGCAGATTTTATTGATCTGTGTTTAATGCAGAATCAGATCAGGAAGTGTTTGCTTTGGGATGGAAACCTTGGATGTCTAAAACTATTTTTTTATTGGACATTTTGTTAGCTTGTCTGTCTGCTAGATTAACCAATAGGATGAGCTGAACTTTTCTGAGACATTGTTGTATAAAGTAGAGCTTTAATTCATAAAAAAAAAAAAGTTTATTTGAATTCTATAAATCAAAGTTTTTTGTCCAACAGCAATGATGATCTGCACGGCAGCACTCTATACCCAGCTACTGTAGCATCTAGGATAGAGCTGTCAGTCTGGGAAAGAATCTGGTTCTTATTCCAAAAGTTCACTTTTGTTTTGCAACATAAAACTGACTAAAACTTTTTTGAGTTTTAGTCCCTAAAATTGACTAAAACTATTAATATTTTTCATCCTGAAGACTAAGTATAAGAAACAACACTGTTTATGATGATGCTAAGCTAATGAGCTGATTAGTGCGCAGTGTAGTTCATCTGTCGCTGTCAGCCTATCAAACCGCAGAGCATCACAGACGCACTAAATGCTGCGTTCACTGGACGTTCATGTCAGGCTCAGTGGAACTGATGGACAGACTGTATGACTACTCATACCGCTGGAAGAAAGATGATCTATATAACAAATATAACAAATGAAAATTATTTGCTGTTTTTTTAATGGTTTTATTTATGGTCAATCTATCAGATAAAAGTATTTTGCACTTTTTTGAATGAAATACTAAATTACAAATATATTTAATGAAACTGGATTACCTTTCACTGTAACTTTGTTTTTCATTTAACACAATGGGTCTTCAATGTTTTCCTGGCCAAGGGCCCCAAAGTGATAGTCACTCTATTACAGATGGAGTAATGTAACTAAAGTAATCCCTCCCTGGGATTATCAAAGTATTTCTGATTCCTGGTTGATGGGACAGGTGTTGTGAATGAAACGGTGTCCAGCTTGAAAGAGCTCCTGTGTGTCACTGAATGTGTGCATTGATGACTGAAAGACATCTTCTGCCTCCATTGATCTGTTCACTACAGCGTGATGAATTCATGTTAACGTGGATTTAAAGACATTTCAATTAGTGGAAAAATTGCAAAAAAAAATGTCTACTCAGCCTAAAGTTTTGCGACCCCCATGCAGTACCTCTGTAGACCCTCTAGGGGTCGCATACCCCCTGTTGAAGACCTTTAACATAATGCTTTAGAGACATAATATGTTCCTTAAAACATACATGAGAGGAAATAATTTCGTCTTCCAGTCCACTTGGGCGATGGATCAAAAAGTTCATTTTGGAGCCGGCCTGTTGGTCCTCAGAAGGTTGGTAAATATTCCCCTAATGTTCCTAAGCAGGTAACATAAACAAGCACACACACACACGTAGCAAAAAGTCCTCAGTTTGCAACAGGCGGTCCTCAGTGTGACGCTAAAATAGGACAAATGATGGTGAATTAACAGAGATATTTAAACAAACTTAAGGCGACTTTTTAGTGTTTTGCTTTCTTTCAAATTTAGTTTTTTATCTCTTGTTCAAAAACTTGTGTTTAAATAACCAGCCTGCCTTTTTATTGCTTCATGAAACAGAAGTTAAACCACATGGGGATAATACAATAAATGTTCCAGACTAGTATGTTTTTAAAAAGTTCCTTTTTCATATTGTGGCTGATGCTTACTGTTGATTATTGATGGAAAACTACAGTCAGATTCCTTATTTTTGCTGATACGCCGGCTCCCCATTAAACCCGACTGATTTAAACGCTTCTACTCACCACAATCCTCCATAAACACATAAAACTGTAGAGACTTTCATACTTTTAGATCAAACTTACAGAGAACTTTAACTTCCTAAGCTAAAACTCCAGGAACTGGTGCATTCCCAGTAAAAGCACCAGGTCCTGCAGCAAAAGATGATCAATCAGCTGGCTGCGTTCGGCAGCTGCAAAGCCGTTTGATTCGGCAAACCCTCCATAGAATCAAAGCGGTGGAGAAGCATGGCTCCTGCAGCACGGCTCAGCAAAGAGAACAGAGGAGTGTGGGAAGGTAAATTGGTCCCTGGATCTCCAAGCAAAGCGGCAACAGATCAAGGCGTCTTTTCCTTCGTTCTGCTTTAAGCGGCGGCCAAGAACGTGATAAACGCTACGAGCTGCAATCAAAGCCCCAGATGGCAGCAACACATCATCATTTCTAGAGGAGCGTTCAGGCCGCCCATGCTAACATTCCCCTCCATGCATAGAGTGTTGATTATTAGAGTGTTTTTCTGCAAACATGTTTGAAATCTCCCTGTATTATATTGTATTTACATTTTCTACCGTTTATTGACCATTACTCTGTATTTTTTGCAAAATTTAATCATCCTTACTAAAATTAAACTAGTAGTGAGCCTTTAACCAGCTGGTTATCCTCCTGCAGCAGTTTGTGATGCAGATATTTCTGATTTATGCTCAATATTGAAGCGTGGTCTGTGCTGTTATTCCAAGACACAACGCAAAGAGACAATCATGAACTAGCTGTGCGTCTAGATACGGCCGAGGCGGTGAGGAAGTGGGGGCAGTCTGCCGACAACGGAGGGACATGAGGGCCAAAACGAGCGGGGATCCAGGTGGACAAAGGGTCCCAGCGTTCTCACACACCTCGCTCTGCTAGCCGCTCCATCTTCAGCAGTCCTTTTCCACCATGGCGGTCATACAAAGAAAACTAGCCGGTAAGGAACCAAACAGGAAATGCGCATGGTGTAGAGCGGATGGAGAATTGACCAATCAGAGGCCTCCTGTCTGCGGCACTGACTGCGTTCACCGTGACACACACGCAGACGACCTGTTTTCTTCACATTCATTAACATACAGTAATAACCTGAACAGCATGAACCTTCCTGTTTAGAGCGTTGATATCAGAACCTTTCTACTATTCTAGGATGGCGTTCAACTCTCTGTCAGAATAAAAGGCCTTTTCACTTCCTAACATGGAGGCAAAGTGATCCTTCAGTTAGAGAGAGCATTTTATTACAGATATTTCCAATCAAAGCAGTGAGAACCCATCGACATGTCTATTCCCAGTCACTGTCCTCCTCCATAAAACCACACAGACAGCGGTTCAAATCAAAATAGCTTCAGACACGTCTTTCATTTTAAGGATCACTAAATATTACCATACATTTCTTTGTACATTTTGTAAAGACGATAAACATTTGATTTGAAATCAATCAACTAATTAAATATATTAACCAATGGCTCCTCCCCTCTTTAACAGTATTCATCAGAAACACCACAGATCCAGTGGTGGGGGTGGGTTTGGTGGGGTAACGGCTGATGTTGGGGGGGTGGGTGGGTGGATTTAGAAGCAGTAGCATCCCATCATCTTACCTTTGATTGCAGAGCTGGCATGCAAAGCAGTCCAGATGATAGACGTTCTCTTTGGCCCTCATCACCATCTCAAAGGCTGGAATCAGCTTGCTGCAGGCTGCACAGTTTCCCGTTACGCCAAACAGCCTGAGCAACACACAGATTATATCATTTAATCCCTAATATGACATTAAACATTAAAAGGAGCCATTTTTATTTCAAACCAATCAGGGAGCCTCTAAAAATGATCCTGAAGCATCCAGTTCTTTAAATGATGGATAGAAATGCTGCTGAGGGATCGATTGACATTAAAGGAAATGACTTGTTTATTGATCCTGGTCAATGGGAACTACGGAAGCTGATCTGGACCAAAAAACATGGAGCTGAACTCCTGTTTAATGAGGCTAAAGCTGAGCTCTGTTTCCACACAGATCATGTATGTGGTCCCGTTTGCAAAGACAAGCAGTCAAAAACTGGTTATTGAGCCTGTTTTAACAGAACGATAACAAAGTTACCTTTTCCAACTATGTCATTCATTCATTTATTAAAAATAAAAGTTCCAAACTAAATATTTAGTTTGAAGCTTAATATTTATTTAACAAATGTAGTATTTAGCTAACATCTAGCTAGTTAAATGTTTAGCTAGATAGGTGCTAGCCATATTGTCAATTAAATATTTTGTTTATTTATTTAACAAACTAAATTAAATATTTATTTAACAAACTAAGCATTTAGCTAACATCTAGCTAGTTAAATATTTAGCTAGATAGGTGCTAGCCATATTGTCAATAAAATATTTTGTTTATTTATTTAACAAACTAAATTAAATATTTATTTAACAAACTAAGCATTTAGCTAACATCTAGCTAGTTGAATGTTTAGATAGGTGCTAGCCATATTGTCAAATAAATATTTTGTTTATTTAACAAACTAAATTAAATCTTTATTTAACAAACTAAGAATTTAGCTAGCAGCTAGCTAAACATCTATTTAAAAAAGTATTTAGCTAGCAGCTAGCTAGTTAAATATTTAGCTAGATAGGTGCTACCTATATTGTCAATTAAATATTTCGTTTATTTATTTAACAAACTAAGTATTTAGTTTTTAAAGTAAATCTTTAGCTTGCTGACAGTTTTTTTTAACTGTGACAACCTAAATATTTAGTTTTGAATTCTGATTTTTATAAATGAATGATAGTGAAAAAATGACTTGGAAAAAATAACTGCCTTATTTTTCTTTTTTTTTAAAAAGCTAAATAACCATGAATATGGCTCCAAACCACATAATCATGTTTACCTCCATCGAAGAAGACATTTAACAAATAAAGTATAAAGGAGAATAATGTAGCTAATTTAATAAGAGATGTGCTTCTTTAATTAGAAAGATTTTTCATCGTTTGTCTCCTAAAAGCAGCATTTATTTCTTTTTCTCCAAACCATGAGCGAGCTGCAGCATGGATCCAAGAAGAAGATGGAAGACTGAGGAAAAAGACTTCCCTGTTAGTCTGCTGCTGCTCCAGGGACAATACAGCATTTATTAAGTATTCATGTCTGTTACTAAACAGCAACCTAGACCCAGCAGCCAAGGGCAGAAATAAGCCATAACTAAATCTGAGAGCAAAATAAGCCATTAGGCAAAGTTCTGGAGGCACTTCACTTCACAGCCCCCTGCTGAAATGAGAAAAGTGTACGGCCCTCTGAGGCTGCAGAGAACACAATCTGATAGATGATCTCAGGGAGCCAGATATTCAGGGGTGGTTATTAACCTTCAGAGAGGATGTAACCCACAGGCAGAAAACAGGATGGATTTTACCTCATTGTAAAACACCTCAAAGAGAAAACGGCAAACATGGAGGCCGGTGGGGGGGAAAGGCATCTGAATGCATTATGATGCCTTCACTGAAAACATGTATTATTGAATAACTCCAAACCTGGCCAAATATAGTAACACCTTAATCCTGCACTTTCACATGTTCAACTTTATTCAATTATGTTTATTTTATAGCATCATTATCATCTTAGGCCACTTTACAGAGACAATTCAACCAGATCATCCAGTCAGATTGGTTCAAAATTCTATTCAGTTTATTTCTATGGCGCCAATTCACAACACGTCATCTCAAGGCACTTTACAGTTCAACCAGATCATCGAGTCAGATTTAATAAAAGTTTTCTAAGGGAAACCAGCTGATTGCATCGACTTGTTGACTTTTTAGCAATCCCTCACACTAAGCATGCATGTAGCGACAGTGGAGAGGAAAAGCTCCCTTTGAACAGGAAGAAACTAGTGTTGCGGCGATGCCATTTTTTGGTCTCGATACCAATACCTGGCTAAGCAGTATTCGCCAATACAGACACCATACCGATACCATCAGTTTGAAATTGATGTGTATATATGAAGAACTGCATACTACTTGGATGTAAAATAATTGCCATCATTTCTTTTTCAAGCTGCTGCCTACCTTTGTGAAGCAGGAAAAAGACTAATACAAAGTGAATCCAGTAGAACTTTTTATTGATTTTTATAGTTGAATAAACTTTTGGCTCTCAATATGGTATCAGTGCCCTATTTGTTGGTACTCGCCGATACTGATACCACTATTTTAGTGCTGCATTGGGGCCCCGCTAGATACTAGTATCGGTGCAACACTAGAAGAAACCTCCAGCAGAACCACGCTCAGTGTGAGCGGCCATCTGCATTCTCTCCAGGATGGAGTCACAGCCAAACAGGAACAGACCAGATGAAGCTACTATGAGAAAAAGCAGAGAGAGCAGAACGTTAGAGATTGAACTAACAGATTCTGCAGAGTGGGAGAATAGAGATAGAATGAAGCAGAATGATGAAAAAGGGGTCCCTATGTCCTCCAGCAGTCTAAGCCTATAGCAGCAGAACTATAGAGATAGCTCAGGATGATCTGAATTTTTTCATAAAAAAAAAATAAAAATAAATAAGTAAAAAATCTGTCATATGTGGACAGACTGTATATACTGTATATATATATATATATATATATAATCTGTGAAATCAATCAATTAATCAATCAACCACTTAACCAAGGTCTAATTGTGGAAAAAGATCCCCATAAACATACAACTTGATCTTGTGCTGCGTTCACACGGTTTCATTTTCTGTTTCAAAGTGTCCGTTTTACATGCAAAGTCTATGGGGAACGGCATCAAGAGGACCAACAGCGCATCTGAGCGTTCTAGCATCAGAGTGAGTGTCACACTGAGTGTCAACCAATCAGAGAAGCTGATCCAGGAGGTTTTTGGTTGAGACAGACACTACCTGGCAGCTGTCTTCGCTTCTGCAGACATTCTTCAGATGAAAAAGAAAGAAATATCAAAGAGTTTAACTCCAGAGGTTAAATAAAGCAGGTAGAATGGATTGTTATGTAGAAGGAACAGAGAGCAGCTCTGATCATTATTGCTGCACTACAACATTTTTATGAACTATAGAGAAACAGGTTATAAATACCCAGATTAACTAGAAATGTTAAAACCTGCTGATGAAAAATATTAGATTATATATTCTGGTTCTTGTAGTTTTTACCTCAAACTTAAAAACGTTTTATTCCCTTCCAACCGCTACGAATGGCAGCAGGAAATCCCCCACAGGCTGCCTGCAGCAGAGAGCTTTCAGCAGGGATTCCCAGCGCTGCCTCCCGGCGGGATGCTGGAGGTCTGCAGCTCCCAACAAGGACTGCAGATTATAGTGGGATTATAATCCTGATGAACCAGGCTTTTATCTAGCAATGTGTGCGGGCTTACATTGTACGTTCTTTACTACAAATATTAGAAATTGTACACCGTTTTTGGGATGTACAGCTTTGGTACAGCATAATTTCCCTCTGGAATATCTAATGTCCCTACAGAAAACTTCTCCTGTGGAAACAAGCTGTGCTGTTTGAAAGCAGGTTAGGATGAAACTTTGAAAAGTTTACGAAAACTACAGGATTATTGGAGAGAGTTTTTGTGACAATGAAGTTTCAGATTAGTTTCAGTTGGATCCTTAACAGAGTAGACGGACAGAAATAAAAGCTGTCCTGGCTGCATTTTCTCCTCTGATTGTTTGAAGACTGATTCAGTCATTGTTGTTCAACTTCTTGTTTATTTAATAATCAAGTTTCATCCTTAGGACAAAGTTTAAAGGAAAAGTTTGGTCAGCGAGGAATAATCAATGGATCATTATTTATACCTAAAACTAATATGCTCTCGGTAATTTAATGAATTTAGCGTTAATCAGAAAAAATATTAAAACAATAATTTTCTTTACAATCACCAAATATAGTAACCCCTCCCTCCTGCCATCTTCCAGCAGTGACGTCACGGTGCGGTAAGCCTAGCGTCATTCTCCCCGCTTTACAAGCTAAATCAATGGGAACTACTAGACACATCTGCAATCAACAACAATTATTGAAGATTTCCAGAGGACTTCACTATTGAAATTCACCAGAGCTATAGTGAAACTGACAATGCCCACGTGCATGGCAGCTGGATGCTGGAATACATCGGGGAAAAGTGAAAAAAAGAGTTATTTCCCCTTTCTGATTCCTGATCCTCCACGGACGGGTTGGTCGTTGGATCGCCATCTTGAAGAGGGAGGATTTGCCATCGAACTTCTGGCCAGAGAAAAAACCCGTAATATGTAGCCAACATTTGGAAGAAGAATGTTTTCAAGATGACTTGGATAATAGCGCGTTGTGACAAACACCAGATACAGCACTGGGACTTGATCAACAGCCGATACCGCACCGTGACGTCACTAACCAGTAGGTGGCAGTAGTGTTCTTTGACAAACATGGATGCCTCCAGTAAAGCACATTCACATGAAAATTACTCTGAATTAAAAACACTGATCATTTATTGAACAGGATGGAATAATTTCATATTTAAAGAACTTTCAGAAGTTTGAATTCTGAATATGAGCGACTTTTCCTTTAAGTTCTACTCTTTGATTATCTGAATTAATCTATATATTGAACCTAAATATCATCTCATGTCTTCCTTATGACATTTCCACCTCTAGTCCATCACACATACTCCCCATAATCAGGTTAGCTGCATTCCACCTCTGAATGCAGGAAATAATGTTTCAGAGTCTAAATTTCAATATTCTCTAGCTTGAGCGTCAAAGTAACCGGACCAGCGTTTGACCCAAATTATTTTGACGCTTTTAAACACCTGCAGTGTGAACGCAGCATTAATCATTAACATTAAATGACAAAAGACGTAAGTGAAACATCTTGTTTTCTTATTTTGAAATGAATCTTTCTGGATTCTGACAGCAGAAAGTAGAAGCTCTGTTGGAGGCCTTTTTATTTCTCCTCGGCCCTAATCTCTTGGATGCATTCATCAGCTTCTGCATTAGAGTTTGTTTCCTCACAAACCATTGATCATCGTCCTATTACTAGGCAAATGACAGTTAATTACCCAGTACATTAACCACCAGGACCCAGGGACCGACTCCCTGTGCCATCAGTCAACATGATGAATGTGGCAAGTTCAGTAATGCATGACCAGCCTCTCGTCTGCCTGGAATACAGAGAACGACCCCCGATTCACACTTTAAAGCATCAAGGGAAAATCTATGGCAATTTGCATAATTACAGACTCTGGGTTAATAACAGTCAAATGATTTGTTACATCTCTGGTCGGCGTTTTAATGGAATGGTCGCGTTATTAACCAATGCTGGTGTTCTACATAGAAAGGAGGTGGCAACCAGAAGATTTAGATTCAGTCTCATCTATACAAAGGTGCAGAAGAAAAGATATGACCAATATTGCAAAACAATTTCATTTGGGAATGTGAATGGATGTTCTGCAGAATGCTAGGGGAGGTTAGGAAGGGAGGAGGCGGCTTGTAGACGGTAGCTGTAATTAATTCATCTCCACCGTTCAAGTGATTCCATGATTAAACAACTCAAGGGCCAAAATTATTTCAATTACCACAGGCATAACCTGGGAATTGTCACTGGGATAAGATTTTCCTCCTTGAGTGCCCTCGCTTATGTGCCTGCCAGTTCCATTTGCTCTCATTCAATTCAATTCAATTCAATTTCAATTCAGTTTATTTATATAGCGCCAAATTCACAACACATGTCATCTCAAGGCACTTTACAGTTCAACCAGATCATACAGTCAAATTGATACAAAGTTTTCTATCTAAGGAAAACCAGTTGATTGCATTGACTCAAATACAATCCCTCATACTAAGCATGCTTGTAGCGACAGTGGAGAGGAAAAACTCCCTTTTAACAGGAAGAAACCTCCAGCAGAACCAGGCTCAGTGTGAGCGGCCATCTGCTGAGGCCGACTGGGGTTCAAGGAGACAGAAGCAGAGATACAAAAAGCAGCTGTAAAAGGCGGCCCCGTCCAGGAAACACACAGCCAGGCAGACGAGCTCCAAGGCAGCTCCCATGCCAGAGGACGAAGAGAGCACATCCACTCAGTCACGGTCAGAGAAACAGGACCACACTGGAAAACAGGCCGATCTCCAACATCTATTAGCAAGGGTGTTGATAGAAGCAGCACAGCTGATGTTTTTTTCCAGGATGACGTCACAGCCAAACAGGAACAGACGAGGCAAAGCTACTCTGAGGAAAAGCAGAGAGAGCAGAAGGTTAGAGATTGAACTAACAGATTCTGCAGAATAGGAGAACAGAGAGAGAATGAAGCAGAATGATGAAATGGGGGTCCCTATGTCCTCCAAAAGTCTAAGCCTATAGCAGCATAACTATAGAGATAGCTCAGGATAACCTGAGCCACCCTAACTATAAGCTTTATCAAAAAGGAAAGTTTTAAGCCTAGCCTTAAAAGTAGACAGGGTGTCTGCCTCACGGACTAAAACTGGTAGTTGGTTCCACATGAGAGGAGCCTGATAACTAAAAGATCTGCCTCCCATTCTACTTTTAGAAATTCCAGGAACCACTAGTAAACCTGCAGATTGAGAGCAAAGTGCTCTGTTAGGAACATAAGGAACAATCAGATCTCTGATATAAGATGGAGCTTGGCCATTTAAGGCTTTATATGTGAGAAGGAGGATTTTAAATTCTATTCTTGATTTAACAGGAAGCCAATGAAGAGAAGCCAGGATAGGCGAGATATGATCTCTCTTTTTCATTTTCATTAGAACTCTGGCTGCAGCATTTTGGATCAGCTGAAGGCTTTTAACTACAGTTTGTGGACTTCCTGATAGTAAAGAATTACAATAGTCCAGCCTTGAAGTAACAAATGCATGGACTAGTTTCTCAGCATCACCCCTGGACAGGAGATTTCTAATTTTTGCAATGTTCCTCAGATGAAAGAAGGAAATTCTAGAAACCTCTTTGATATGGGATTTAAATGACAGGTCCTGATCAAAAATAACACCAAGATTTTTTACTTTATTATCTGAAATCAGTTTAATCCCATCCAAATGAAGTGACTGGCTAATCAGTTTCTTTTTCAGAGACTCTGGTCCAAAGACTATAACTTCTGTTTTGTCTGCATTCAGAAGGAGAAAGTTAAGAGTCATCCAGGTTTTTATGTCTTCAAGACATGCCTGTAATCTATGTAATGGGTTAGCTTCATCTGGATTATAGACAGATATAGCTGGGTATCATCAGCATAACAGTGGAAATTAATCCCATGCTGTCTAATAATTCTACCAATTGGGAGCATGTATAAAGTAAAGAGAATTGGTCCTAGCACTGATCCCTGTGGTACTCCACAGGTAACCTTTGAGCGTGTTGAAGATCTATCATTAACATGAACAAACTGAATTCGATCAGATAGATAAGATTTAAACCAGTCTAGTGCTGTTCCTTTAATTCCAACAAAATATTCAAGTCTTTCTAAAAGAATATTATGGTCAACTGTATCAAATGCAGCACTGAGATCCAACAGGACGAGCACAGATACAAGTCCATTATCTGAGGCCATGAGAATATCATTAGTGACTTTCACCAGAGCTGTTTCAGTGCTATGATGAGCTCTAAAGCCAGATTGAAACTCTTCAAAAAGTTCATTATGGTGGAAGTGATCGCAAACTTGTTTGGCAACTACTTTCTCAAGAATTTTGGATAAGAAAGGAAGATTGGATATAGGTCTATAATTGACCAAGTCATCTGGGTCAAGAGACGGTTTCTTAAGCAGAGGTTTAATTACAGCAATCTTAAAAGCTTTAGGTACATATCCCTGTAACAGAGATAGATTAATCACATCTAAAATGGAGGAGGAGATCAAAGGGAATACCTCCTTAAATAACCTGGTTGGAACTGGATCTAACATACAAGTTGAAGGCTTAGATGAAGACAATAATTTTGCTAATTCAGAGAGTTCAACTGGATCAAAGCAGTCTAAACCCGGTTCAGATTCCATGACTACCTCAGGTACAATCGCGGATAGAGGAGTGCTTATGATCTTATTCACAGCAACACTGATCCATCCTAACGAGGTACGAGAACTGCAGGCTGTGATAAACGGATTCTAAGACCAATCGCTAAGTCCTGAGGCATCGCTACGCTCATAATTCTGCCCTTCTGGTTCAATTCAATTCAGTTTATTTATATAGCGCCAAATTCACAACACATGTCATCTCAAGGCACTTTACAGTTCAACCAGATCATACAGTCAAATTGATACAAAGTTTTCTATCTAAGGAAAACCAGTTGATTGCATTGACTCATTGACTCAAATACAATCCCCCACACTAAGCATGCTTGTAGCGACAGTGGAGAGGAAAAACTCCCTTTTAACAGGAAGAAACCTCCAGCAGAACCAGGCTCAGTGTGAGCGGCCATCTGCCGAGGCCGACTGGGGTTCTGTTTAGGTTTTCTGTTTGAGTTCTCAGTTATGCTTTATTTTATGTTATTCTGTGTCCAGATTTATTTCTTTATTTTAGAATTTAAGTTTTTACTCTCCCTTGTTAGGTTTTTCTGTTATCTCTTTTCAGCATTTTTTGTATCATTTATTCCTTTTTCTAGTTTTAAATGTGGCCATTTTTATTTCCTTTAACTTCATTTAAGTTCTTTTCCAGTTACAGTTAGATCCCAGGTTACTCTTTGTTGCCCCCTAGTGTCCGTTTTCTTTCCCCTTTGCTCTGTTTTACTTACTCCTGTTCACACCTGCTCCCCATCAGCTGATTTATTCAATTCCCTTCAGTTTATTTCTATAGAACCAATTCACAACACATGTCACCTTAAGGTTCTTTACAGATAATCCTATGAGACTGATTCAAAGTTTTCCGTCTAAGGAAAACCAGCTGATTGCATTGACTCTTCAGCAATCCCTCACACTAAGCATGGTTGTAGCGACAGTGGAGAGGAAAAACTCCCTTTAAACAGGAAGAAACCTCCAGCAGATCCAGGCTCAGTGTGAGCGGCCATCTGCTGAGACCCACTGGGGTTCAAGGAGACAGAAGCAGACATAGAAAAAGAAGCATAGATACAAAAGGCAACTGTCAACCAGCTCCACAGGCGGCCCCGTCCAGGAAACACACAGCCAGGCAGACGACCCAGCTCCCATGTCGTTCGAAGTTGAACAAACAAATACTACAGAGTGGGAAAGTTGCGATAGAATGAAGCAGAAAGATGAAAAGTGGTCCCTTTGTCCTCCAGCACTCTAAGCCTATAGCAGCACAAATGCAGAAAATAGCTCAGGATAACCTGAGTATTTTGGATAAGGTATAAGAAAGGTAGAGCCAATGATTGACACATTCTTTGTTTGTTTCTTTCATATATAAACACTTCATGTGCAGTTCCTCTTTGCTGGATTATCTTTATTTGGTATTTATGTTCCACCCAAGTGTCTCCTTGTTTTCAGCTTCTAAGTTCAAGAAGAACTAATCTGTGCTCTCTGCATTTTGGTAACCTGACAACAGCCAGATGCATGTCTCCCTCCGCCCAGCTCCATTCACATACATCTGGGAACCCGCTCATTGAAAGTGATTTCCCCAACCGAATTTATGGTCTGTCCAATCAGGACGCAGGGCGGGTGTGTCCTGGAGTGGAGAAGCGACCGCGAGATTCCAACAACAATGGCGGCTCGCATTGAGGAAGCAAGCGTTAGCATTGATGCTGCTATTTCTTCTGTGTTGTCCAATCTATCTGATATTGTTTCATTAAAAGAACATCAGAGAACGGCTTTGAAGGCTTTTGTTGGTGGAAACGATGTTTTTGGCCTTCTCCCGACCGAATTTGGCAAGAGCTTGATCTACCAAATGGCTACTCCTCTCACAGCGTCACGGGTTAGCTTCGGTGTGAGTGGTTGAAATAGCACGTCAATAAAGATGACAGACAAGTGGCTTATCCAATCATATGCAAGGAGTTTTGATAAGGCCCAGCCTTCAGTAAAGGCAATTCCTATGGCGGGTTCCCAGATGTATGTGAGTGGAGCTAGGCGGAGCGAGACATGCATCTGGCTGTTGTCAGGTTAGCATTTTGGTCCTCTACAAATCAATCCACCAAACCAGACATTAACATAGCATAGCAAAGTACCACCTTCCAAGATGGGACTTTGACAATCCATTCATCCCATGGGTGTTACTTTAATACAAACACACACATACATATACACAACTTTTATAATGTATAACAACATAAACGTCTTTTAGATCCATAAACTAAATAGAAGTTAAAAGCTCTGGAACTGTTAGACCAAGAGGTGGGAAATATTCTGCAGCTGTAAATAAATGCAAGATAATGACACATGTCTGTTGTCAAGCATTTCTTTGCTACTGCTATTTAAATAAGACTATTGTTTTGTAGAGAAGAAACAAAACAAATATGAGTCATTTTTGAACTGATATCTATTTACCATACTATTGATATTTTCAGAAACTAGAAGGTATTAAATGTATCACACATGTTGTTTGTGCTCCTTATTTGCTTTTCCATCTGGGTATGCAGAAAGGTGAGGATTTTTTAAAATTCGGTGGATGTTAAGAGGTGGCGATTGTGATTTAAATTCGATTTTTCATTGCAGAAACCCGAAGCTTGTAGATGTTTCCCCCCCGGCTTGCGTGCCAAGAGTCCATTGTTGCAGAAGTTTGCCGTAACCTTTGTGCAAAAGTGTTTACTTCTACTTCCATGCATGGATCTGCATGCTGGCTGCAACTATCTCTACCTTTCTGTGAAGACAAACCCCCTTCATGCATTTTACTGCCACCCAACCCCCCATATGTCCAGACGACAGCATTAGCACCCTATTAATCTTAAGCCTGGTCTGTATTTAAAACCAATCCGTGCAGACTGTTGGCCACCTTTATGCTGCTGGGTGTCTTCCTACTGCAAGGCTGCCCCTTTAAATATAAACTGGGCTCCAATCCACTCCTATTTCCTGATCTTGAATTTGTTAAAACCTTTTCAAAGGGAGCTAATCAGTTGTTTAGAGTCATTTTGTTTTATTCTTTAGCCAATATAACATACATGTTGGTATGATAGGGTATTATGTCAGGGTATTTAAGTTAAAACAGGTTGTGTGCCTCACTGGGAACTTGTCCTGTATGTTCCCCATTTCCTGTGACCTGGAAGGAGCATGTTTTACAAAATAAGGACATTTAGTATTGTGTTGGTAATGGTTCAGTTTAGGGTTATTTTTAGGGTAAGGGCAAAGAAAAGACTGAAAATCAAACATGGTCCTCACTACATATAGCAAGTCCAGGGTGTGTGAGTATATTGCTTGAAACTGTATAACTGAAACAAGACAAAAGCAATGTTTGGCAAAGATTGTGGAGCTGAAAGAGGAAGATAGTGCGCTGCAGCTTGGTGTGTGTCACAGCAGGGTTTCTGTTATCATCCTCCCACATGCCTGCAGAATGAAAGTGACAGCCAAATATACGGCGGTCCTGCAGGCCCTGCAATGTTTCCAGCAAAGGATGCAGCCCATTCTCCACACAAACACATCATAGAACACAGGAAGCCAGGAAAAGGCCAACAGCTCTGGACTGGAAGCCTCGTATAAAGAGTCTCAGTTTGAGTCACAGACAGCCAGACCTAAACTAAAGCCTCCAGCTTCAGCTCATGTTTTTATGTGCCACTACCACTAAGACCCGGTTTGACCTTTCAGAACTGCCTTGATTATTTCTAGCTTCAATTTGTCAGAAACATTCCTCTGAGATTTTGGTCAATATCCAAAAGATAACATCAGGTGTTACCTGCAGGTTTGTCTGCTGGACATCAGTGTGAATCCTCCATATGCCTTAGATCCTCAGAGCAAAGCATGAGTCATGGTCTGTAAAGGAAGGACTGACTGCTTTTAAATGACCCCACAGATGGATCAGAACATCAACGTCTTTCACTCCATGAGTTCTGCAGGAATGAATTCCTAAAAAGTAAAAATCAATCGACTGGACTTAGTTTCCAAGTTTGAAGACGTTTCTCTTCCATCCAGGAAGATTTTTTAATCCGAAATGTCAGAAATAGCGTTTAGTTCGAAGCTTTATCCAGCAGCCCAACAAAGCCTTGTTTTAGTTTAGAAAACATGCAAATAGAAACAGATGAATGGGTCCCCCCCTTTGGAATGGGGGTCGTTTGGCTTCTTTGTTAGCCTGCAATGCCCCATACCTGTCTATGTCTCTGAAAGGGGGTCGTTAAAGGGAATTGCTGGCCTGGCTGAATGGGAGAGGTCTTCTGCTCTCCTGTAAAGGGGCTGCGATGGTAGCGGGAAGGAATCAACTCTATCGCTGAATTGTAGGTTTTTGAAAGCTGAAACCTGAGTACCCCCCCCCTTCTGTTTAAGGTTGTCTTTTCTTAGATGGCTTCCTTCACGTCCCTCTCAAACCACCTGTCTGCTTTGTCCAAAATGTGAACATTCTGGTCCTCCAAAGAATGTCCTTTGTCCATCAGGTGTAGACGTACATCTTTCCTCACGGCATTGAACTGCAGACACCACTCCACTCAGATCTGGTCTGGGGGTTTTGGTCTTTAGGATGAACTAGTCTCTGCAGGAATGAATGAAACCAAAAACCCAGCAGAGGAGGAATAAGCACAGCTTCCTCCTCTCACTAGGATCTCATAGAGGGATGGAATCACTAAGGATTTATCACTGCTCCTCTGAAGCTTCCTTCTTATCAATCTGGTGTTTTATTAAGACCTTTTTTGTTTTTTATCAGACAAAAGGGGGAAAAAAGCAAACACCGACTAGTTTATTTTTCAAATATTTGGAACAAAAGCACAAAGTAAAATACAAGTGCTATATATTTTATGTTAAAGAGAAATAAAACGTGTATGTTGTTGTATAGAGAGGAATATTAACAAAGACAAGAAACCAACCCAGTCTAAATATGCTTAAAGCAAATGAAAAAAACAACTGATAGTAGCGGGGGGGTGCTGGCATGCTTGGACTCCCATATGTCATCGATGCTTAAAAGAATTAAGGAGGTCTTTTCCACAAAACTTAAAGCAATTTACACAAACATAAAAAAAATATTACATTTATCCTGACCATCAACAAGCATCTGGTGGCCCCCGCTCTGAAAAACATACTACTGCCCCTGGCCCCGAGGTAGAGAGGGACAGACGGGACCCGGGTAGGACTGACAGTCAGCAGGTTAGAACCAGTCAGGACTATAGATGTGATGCAAAAATGTCCTTTTAAAAAGAAAATATCTCACACCAGCCACATGTTGAAATCTAAAAGATATATCCACACTGCAAAACAAGGAAATCTCAATAAGTTTTTTCTTTTTCATAAAATCTGTGCATTTTTTCTTGAACTGAGGAGGAAAGTGACACACTTTGCCAATAGAGCAAGACCATTTACATTTAAAATGAGAAAAAAGTGCATATTATCTAATTATCCTATTTAAAGGGAAAAAATACTCATTCCAATCTCAAATAATCTTATTTATCTGCTCAAATTAAAGCTAAATGCGCTTAGGAACTTAAATACACATTTAAGAAATGTTTACGTATTTCTAGATTGTTTTTGCAGTGCGGCTCATTATAAAGAGCATCGTTACACCGCTGCACTGATGCTGCCGCTATCTTTAGGATCATTGTTTTCTAGAATTGCACTGCTAAAGGTGGACGAGCTCTGTCAGCTAGATCTGATATTCTTTTCTTTTTAAATACTTCAGTTCTGTTATTTTAAATCACAGCTTATTAACATCTGAAATAATCCTTCTGTGAATCTCAGCGGCGTTGAAACGGAGGTGCAGAGCAGGAGCAAAGAGAGAAGAGGAAAGACTGGATGATCTGGTTGAGTTGAATCTGTAAAAAGACCTGAGATGACCTGATGTGAATTGGCACCATAGAAATAAACTGAATAGAATTCTGATTAGAATCAGAGCAAAAATCATACCTTTTCCATCTATCTGCCTGGGCTATTTCTACGTTTAAATCTAGGCCTTTTTTTTGTATCATAGTCTTTAATTTGTTCCAACATACACCTCTGTTCCTCACAATTTTATCAGAATACTGAAACACATTTTTCTCCCGGGTTTCAGATTAAAAATTAGTTCTACTTAAGACCCAAACCTAATCTGTAAAGCGTCATAAACGGGGAGAGAAAAGGTCTAAGTAGGCCATTAATATATGCATAGAAATGACCTCCAGGACGTGTGTGTGAGAAATGGTTGAACAATCTTTAATCTGCACTTGAATTTGATTAAAAGAAAAACTTAAACCAGAACATTTGGTTTATAGTGAGGACAGTTTTTCTTTATAAATACGTGTAAGCAGCTATTTCTGTCCTTTTCATATCAGATGTGATCCAAAAATCCAACTTAATGACTCCCTGTACTTAGTGAAGACTTAAGAAAATGGTCAAGTGAGGTTTGTGAATCTTTAAGGATGAGCAGGTTCGCTTCATAAATCTAAAACACTTCTTTAAGACTCATTACCACAGAGACTGCTTAGTGTTAAACACCGGCTGCCAAGAATAAATGATAAACGATATCAAGCCTATTAATAAGGCCAGAGATGAGTTTGATTAAAAAGCGGAAATGTTTTCATTAAACTACTTTCTATGGTTAGGACATTAAAGCAATCATCTGGCAGATCAACTCCCACCAAATGAAGCCGTCCTGGTATCCATGGAGACAGATTCATGGAGCAGCCATTCTTAACTTTAGGACCTGGTTCAATTTGGGTTCCGAGATGATTTCTGGGGGTCGCCGAACCATTTTGGAAAAATAAAATGTGCATAAGAAGGACAGCGAGCTGTTTGTCTCACTCAGGCTTTTTATCACTAAAATCCAGATGCTTTTGGCTTCATCAGACCAACAACGAACCCTCAGCTAAGGTCACCGCGTACGACCCGTCATCAGAGCTGCAGGATACCCTGCTCCATCTCATCCAGCATTACAGACCGTTCTCTCTGCGCTGGAAGCACTCTGGCTGTCAGTAGCAACAGAGAACGCAGCAGTATCAAAAGCTGCAACTAATCCGCTGTTTCTGTTCGTATATTCAATTCTATTCAGTTTATTTCTATAGAACCAATTCACATCATGTAGCGATGATTGCTGTTTCAGAAGCTAGCCTTTAGATCAGTGGTTCCCAAAGTGTGGGGCGCGCCCCCTAGGGGGGCGCAATGCCATTGCAGGGGGGGCGCGGGAAGCGGTATGGATGAATGAAAAAAAAAAAAAAAAAAAAAACAGCGCTTGCTTGACTGAGCATAATGGACAGTTGTGATACTGCAACCCAGATTTGAGAAGATCTGCAGCAACAAGCAGGCTCACTACAGCCACTGAAAAGATGGGAGGATGAAAGTACAAAGAAAAAACTCTCAGGGAGCTGTTCAATGTTTTCACTCCATTTTGCACAGGGGGGGGGGGGGGGGGGGTGGTCGGGGGGGCGTGGAAATTTAATTGTAATCCAAAGGGGGGCCCAGAACAAAATCTTTGGGAACCACTGCTTTAGATGCTGCTTTGTTTTTCAAAAAATCTAACTAAATGATAAAAAGACTAATTCCTGAAATGATCATCGCTCGTCTGATCGTGTTGATTGATCAGGGTGGACAGCAGTGCATGTTGAATTGGGGGTTAGGGAAACCACTGGTCTACAGACGCATGTGGAGATAAGTTTAATCAGATCAGCAAGAATAGTGTGCATCCACACAATGTTAATTAAGGAGCTTATTGTAATAAATTCATTGAATGATTGAGTTACTTCAATTCATTGAGGCGAATTATCTGCCGCTGCCCTTGGTTTATATTCCCCACACACGCTGTTCCAGGCGAGTAGCTCCCACTGATGATAGTCTGGAAACAAAGTATGGTTATCAGCAGAGGTGGAGATCACCAAGTTATCTCCAAAGCCTTTTTCCCACTCAAAATAGCGGCTTAATGTGTGTTTTTCAAACATGGTCGACCTGCGAACAATCAGCATCTGGCTTCCTTCCCACTGGCATTAAAAGCTGGTCTAACCCCTCGCTGGCAGCTGGGTGGCTTCCATCCCCCCACCGCTGTGTGACATCATCACGCTCGGTTAGCATTGATGATGTTATGAAACATCTAGGGGGTTTTTCCTCTCCACTGTCGCTACAAGAATGCTTAGTGTGAGGGATTGCTGAAGAGTCAATGAGTCAATGTAATCAACTGGTTTTCCTTAAATAGATTACTTTCTGACTGGATGATCTGGTGAACTGGAAAGTGACCTGAGATGACGTGATGTGAATTGGAGCTATAGAAATAAACTGAATAGAATGAAACAGATATAGTTAATTTTTTTCAAAAGATATTTTCTGAGAATGTTATTTTGAAGCAGTTTCATTGGCTTGGCATAATAATGTAAAAAGTTTCATACGGATTCTGTTATTGGCTATCTTGCCAGTTTTTCTGAGCATATTTTATTGTACAGGTCGATATTAGAATTATATTGACTGAAATTAAGATATTTATCGTGATTGTTCTGGATGCATCATTCAGGCCTAGAATGTGTTGTAAAATTGTTAAGTTTTATTAAAATGCCTTAAAATGTCACCAAGGACATTTAGTGGTTAACAAATTATAGGACACGGTCTATTAGAGGCTCCTGTGATAAAATAAACCGCTTATAGCCAAAGGTTATTTTGTTTCTTGGTCTCATTTTGATTAACAGGCAGATTCATCCTAAACCCTCAAACTTAAGAATTTCATTGAAATGTGGGGAAAGAAAAAATATATAACATAATTTAAGACCAAAAGCCCAATTTCGTACAGAAGCTAACAAAAAGATTTTACAAAACTGCAAGAATTTTCTGTCCAAAACATTGCATTCTGCAATAACATTGTAAAAAAAAACTGCGGTTTTGTTTTCTTTTAAAGGAGGTTAACAATGGATTGCATACATCTTCTGTTATTCAGTTTATTTTATTTTCAGTTTATTTATATAATGCCAACACACGTCATCATGTTATTCAAGAACACATTGAGAGTGGTCGTCTGATTGTATTTTTGAAACTCCAGAAACATTCAAAGGCAGGGCTCTTTAATGCCTGCTCTTAAAACGTTCCAGGGCCTTGAACTTTCAAGGACTTTAAGGACCTGTGGAAACCCTAGAGGAATTGCTTGATGGGTTGGAAAAGAGCGTAAGTTCATTCCTATCTGCATAAAGAACAGGGCTTTATTGTCTGACAAACTTCAGAAAGTTTTAACAGTAAACTCAGCAGCCTGAACAAGAATTGATGAATGATGGTAAACAGCTGCATCATCAGCAGAACATGCAAACTGGCTCCTGACACTAGTTTGTCTTAACAAAAAACCTTTTCCCCTATTTAATGTTGGACCACAAAGTAAATATCGTTTTATGAACAAACCCAATTTTGAAACTGTATATATAATCCCATTAGGTGTTATTTAATTAAATTGAGGTGCATTTCAGTGTAATCCAGCCATTTTGGATTTCAACTCTTTCATGTAAAGCAGCGGTCTTCAACGTTTTCCAGGCCAAGGACCCCAAACTGATGGCGAGATGGAGCAGGGACCCCCTAATTTTATATATTGTATGAAATAGTGTTCTATCAAACTGGTCCTATAGTTACTCTATTACAGATGGAGTAATGTAACTAAAGTAATCCCTCCCTGAGATTATTAAAGTATTTCTGATTCCTGGTTGATGGGACAGGTGTTGTGAATGAAACGGTGCCCAGCTTGAAAGAGCTCCTGTGTGTCTCTGCATTGATGCCTGAAAGACATCTTCTGCCTCCATTTATCTGTTTACTACAGTCTGTTGAATTCATGTTAATGTGGATTTAAAGACATTTCCATTAGTGGAAAAAATTGCAGGGGGAATATAAAAAAAAGGTTTAGGTTGCAGCTATCCTATACCTGTTTCACCTCTTTTCTCTGGTTCATTTGTCATTTATGTTGAAGACTATCTAAAAATATAAGTCATGTTTTTAGATATTTTATGCATCAAATCTTGATATTCTTTCTCTGACTTTTTGAAGAAATAAAAAAATCTAGAGTCTATGTTTCTGTTCTTACTATTAAAATTATTGAAACAACAATAACAAAACATTTTTTATATAATCTTCTAATTTCCACTCTTTTGTCAGATATTTGACTTATTTTTACTCAGAAACGCAGATCTGCAAAGACATCTTCTGCCTCCATTTATCTGTTTAGTACAGTGTGTTGAATTCATGTTAATGTGGATTTAAAGACATTTCAATTAGTGGCAGCATGGAATACTGTATATAAAAAGAAGTCTAATCAACCAAAACTTTCGCGACCCCCATGCAGTACCTCTGCGGACCCCTAGGGGTCCCAGACCCCCTCTCGAAGACCTCTGATGTAAAGTATTAAACAAGATGTTATTCTGTAAAAAAAAGAAAGATTTTAAAGAGCTGCACGTTTTAAAATGTTGATTTTTCTGTTTGATGTATAAAAAAAATAAAAAATAGCAAACACCAAAAAATCTGGCTGCTGTTTATTCCCAGAAAGTCAGCATGTTTCAGATGCAGAACAGCTTTCATTTTAAAGACCACGTAGCAGAAGTTTAAGCATTAATCAAATATGACATTCACTAAAGATGACTTTTATTGGAGGAATACTGAAAGAGCAAATTGTGCTATGAGCTGGACTTTGAGGAGCAGGGGATTCTCTTTAGGGCTGTAATTCATGGAAGCCTGAGCATAATTCTAATCAAGTGGTCATCTACTGGCTCTCTTCAGTGATGGAGGGCCTAATTAGCTGCATCAAAGACGGACTGAGAGGAAGATGTTGGTGTTTGTGAAGGATGAAAGAAGAAAGAGGTATAAAGTGGCGAGGTTGACAGGCCTGAGTGCCGCTTTCTCCTTCAAGTCCCCTAAAAGCTGAAGTAGGAGAGGCTTTTATTTATGCAAAGTGCTCTATTGTAAAGCAAGCTGTAGAGACGGGATTCAGTTCAGGTCCAACATTAACCCAAACATTCCAGGAGAAATCTGTTCTTCTGGGATTAAAAGAACTTCAAACGGTTTATTTATTCAAGATAGAAGACATGTTTTATTATTTAATGTGTCCAAGTTCAAAGAAACAATCTAAAGAATTTTTTTTTTTTTTTTTACATATGTGGAGGGCACCCAGGGGGGATTTACCATTAGGCAGTACTAGGCAGGTTCCTAGGGCCCCAACTTCCCGGGGGCCCCATTAAAACTCTGTTTCCATGTATGTTTAATACAACTATTCCTTATTTGTGCACAATTATTATGTTTTTGATAAAAATCTTTTGGCTAAAATGCCATCAGAATGCTGATAATATTAAGTGTGTCTCAGCCCCCCCCTTCAGTGTCCCCCATATTGGATCAGTCCATTTGCTGCACATGTTCAGAAAGGTCCAAACAGACAGCAGCAAACCATTTGAAAACAAACCATGCAAAGAGCAGTGTTGCTAACTTAGCGCTTTAGTCGCTATATTTAGCCACTTTTCAGACCCCTCTAGCACTTTGATTTCTAAAAAGCTCCTAGCGCCAAATCTAGAGACTTTTTTCTGCTACTGGAGACTTTGGAGACAACATCTAAAAGCAGCGAACTCTGCTCTCCAGAGCGAGTAGATTGGTAACCCCGCCTCCTGCTCTCCTCTATCTTGTCTGCTGTCATGATTCATGCAGCTATTATTTCATCCAAATGAAAAATGGAGAACAGAGAAGCAGATCATGGCTTGTCTACAGTGAAAAGAAGGACTGGGTTATTTACTTTGGCCTTTTTGGAAACACAGGAAGGAGCAATCAGCTAAGTGAGCTTAGTGCTTGGAAACAATCTTTCATTCCTTTAGAGACAGCATGAAAAGTCAGCTGAGTACAAAACATAGAGAGGAAAACAAGAAGAAAAGGGACAAGAAGAGAGGGACACAACCTAGAACAGATAATGGATGTCTATTCTATTAACATTTCTCTATCTGTAGAATGGGGCTGTTTAATGTGTTGTCTTCTCCATTCAGAGGGGCCCCTGCCTGTCTTTACCTAGGGCCCCACATTTCCTAAATCCGCCCCTGAGAGCAGCTTCCAGAGTTTAGCCGTGGAATCAGAAGAACCATTTCCATGGTAGAACATCTGATGTTCTTCAGTCAGCAGCTCAGTCCTGCAGCTGATAACAAACATCAAACTCTTCCAAACTCCAGCTGGACTGTGGGCTGAGGAGCTTCTCATGCTGTCAGGAGTTTGTCCTCTCACAGACGACTAGCTCTGTAGGTCATTTACAGATGGACCCAAACACAGTTCATTCTACATCCTGGTCACCACCAGACTGTGTAAAGTAACTTCTATAGAATTTAGTTCTAGCAAGGCTTCCAGATATTTCATTCTCCTCTAAAGGATGAACCGTGACACCTTCTGCAACGCAGAAAGTTCTACCAAGGTGGATGTAGTTTATCAGATGAACTGAACTGATATGAATCTACAACTTATCAGAAGTCAGTAAATTTTTTAAGCCTAGTTTAGACAGTTTAGACAGAAGGCCTGTAAACCAGGCTTATCCCTCCACTCAGGTACGAATCACTTCAGATCTAACATCCATCATAGTCAACAGATGTGTTTCCGTCAACTTTCTTAAATGCACATTTTGAAGGATCTCATCAGAAACAGCAGAACTTATTCCATTTGGTAGGAAAGTTTCTACCCTCTGTGGTCAGACAGGTCTTTTTCCCACTGAAATGGATCAAACCTTATTTTAGTGGAACATTTCCCGCTGGTTCATTATTTGATGTGAAGAAATGCTGGACAGACTTTTTCATCTAGAAAGAAGCTTCACTGGAAAAAAATCTAAATCTAGAGAAGTCCTTTTTTCTTAAAATAAGTGCATTTGTTCTTAAATTGAGAAGGTATAACAGACATTTTGCCTATGGAACAAGACAATTTACATTTAAATAAGGAAACACAATTGAATTTTTCTTATTTCAAGTGCATATTACCTAATTATCTTATTTTAAGAGTAAAAATACTCATTCCATTGGAAAATCATCTCATTAACCTGCTCAAATTAAGGGTAAATGCACTTAATTTAAGAAGTTTGTACTTATTTCTAGATGGTTTTTCCAGTGTTCTCTCTTAGCTGGCTCAGATCATTCAGCTTTAGGTCAACAGACGTCGGGGAGAATAGATAAATCCCGTCAGTCCTGAACCTTTGAAATCGCCATCAGAATCGCCAACCTTTCAAACCATCAGATTCTATAAAAGTCTGTGGATTTTTATTCTTTATTACAGCTTTTTTCTGTTGGAGCTTCTGTGATGAAGGAAGATAAATATTGGGTTGATTCACTGATGTTTACATGCAATTAAAAAAAGGAGCATAATCCTTAAAAAAAGAAGCAGTTGAAATGAAATGAAAGTCTCAGAGTGAGCTTTTTAATTTAGTTTAAACCAACTTTTATGTAGTTTTGGCTTCAAGATCAAATGTAGGAGCTCTCAGAATAATATGTAGACTATAGAGACTCTAAAACAGGCCTTTAGCTGACAGAGTGACGCACTTAGAGCAGGAATTATGTGGAAAAAGATAAAAAGTATAAACAGTTTAATTCTCTTTTTTCAATCTGCTCTATCCAGAACCTGTCGGGTAGAAAAGTTTTACTTTATGTTTTGTAAAAAGTCTCCTTTAAAAAACCTTTTTCTATCTGATTATTAATCGATTAAAAGAATCAACAGATGAATCAATTTGCTAAATTATTATTAGTTGCAGCTGTGATCTATTTCCTTAGCTTTTTCTTCTCTACCTAAAAGTGTGAATCGGACCGCCGTCCTCCATCATTATCAGTTTGATGTTCTGCAAACTACATGAGAATAAATAGATTATATCACCACTGTTGGAAAGGGAAGATCTACTGATTGAACAATCTTAATTTAATAAATGATGCTCAGTGGAACATCAATCAGCCTCCAACACATTCAACTTTTAATTATGTTTAGATCTGCTATAAAAGTAGAAATGTTGATGTCGCACAAACGCGTCTTACTGTGGACAGGAAATGTTTTAGCATAACGCTCTGCTTGTGTTTCCCTTCTTTGTTGTTTTTTTGTTGTTGTTTCTCAGCTGCTAGCTGGATGGCATCAGTCAGGGCTGCAGACCCCTGAAGAATTCAATTAACCCTCGTTACGTCGGGTTTGGTGAATTTTTGGAGGAAAAGAATGAATCTCCATCTCATTTAGTTTGGCAGAAGATGCTGCAAATCAACTGATTGCAAAACAGCATCTCTTCCCATTCTTAATAATTCCAAACAGTGGAAGCCTTTAGTAGACCTGCAGACACCAAGTTTCAGTCTGTGGAAAAGTTCAACTTAAATATTGTTATAAGTCGGCAAAGATGAGCAGACAATCAATTCAATGAATGTATCCAACTCAAAATGCACTAGTTTTTCCTTAAGCTATATTTTACTTTATCTTTAGTCCCTGAACAGCTGAGTTTGGAGTCCAAGGATCAACCAATTCAGTTCACTTTGTTTCTCTAGCATCAGTTCCCAACACGTATCCCCTAAAGGCCCATTATTCACACAATCTAATCATAAATTCAGATTGAAAGGAAAACCAGCTAGTTAACCAATCCCTCACACCAAGCATGCATCCAGCGATAGTGGAGAGGAAAAACTTCCTTTAACAGGACCCAGGCTCAGTGGTTCCTGTTAAAACTGAGGCTAACTTCCTATGATTGGGATAAAAGAATGCGTGGTGTCTGGGGCATTCAGTGGAAACGGGGCTATTGCACATAATAGAATATGTTCCTGATGAACAATATACTCAAATCTCAATTTAAATCCTCAAATCCAACAAAACATTCTATCTTAAAATGATTAACTGTATATATTAGAGCTTTTCAATCCATACAAAAAAACACTAGAAGAATAAATCCAGCTTGCATCACTTGGACAATATCACCCAAAACAAGAGATTATATACGGTAGATGAACGATCCAAGACCATGAAGTATTTCACAGGAAGGATCAATAAACTAATTTAATGTAACTCTGTTAAGTAGATTTAAGAATTTGTGTTTATTTATGACACAATTGGTAAAATGAAAAACATGCCATGTGAAAACCACCTGAGGAAACCCTAAGAAGTTCACTTTAAAGAAAAGTAATGGAGGGAAAACAGAAAGCTTCACTTTTTGCTGCTTTCAGGAGGATCCTGTTCATTTCTGATGCTACAGTTTTAACTTTAACATTTATATAAATAAAAGAAATCACCATCAGAACAAGCTGCTGAATCATAAATCCTGGGAATAATTGATTAATTTCTGTTGCATCGTTCATGAGTTTCCCTATCCAGGCCAACCGGACTAAATTACAGTAATTCAGTCTAGCAAATAATCGCTGACTTTGGTCAGAGATGGGTGGACCAATCACAGAGAGGGAGGCGGGACTTTGCAGGGTCCCTACCTGATCCGTCCAGAAGCTCGGTCCGTCCTGCGTAAGCGCGATCAGAATAATAAGAGCCCAAAAACGATGTAATAACGGTACTGAGAATATTTATTTATATACTTAAAACATTAAAGAATGCTGAACTACATCGTTTAGAAATTATTGAAGACTTTCCTGGAAGAAATGGATCCGTTTTCCGTTCTCTCCATTGAACTGCATCAGAGCAGTCACAGTAACGCTCCAAAGGCTGTTTAAGTGTTTTTTTATGTTTCCATTTTTTTTGTTTTTAGAAAATTTAATATTTACGCAAATAAAAAAAAAGAAAAAGACAAAAAATAAAAAAGTAAGGAAAAACAAAATAATGCCTACCAGGAAGTTATTCTGTTCACACAGACGCAGGATGGATTGGGTTTCCGGGACGGATCGGGTAGAGACATGAAGTACAATTACCCATAATGCACCTGAGCTTTTCTGCTAGCATAACAACAAGCTGCGACTCGACTCGAGGAATGGTGCAGTGAAAATTAAAGTCGTAATAGAGAGCAGCACTTTCAGGAAAAACATCAAAAGTTTCCTTTACAGTTTATCTTTTTTCACAGAATTAGAGAAACAGAGCGCGTTGCTACACCTGCGCTTATCTGATTGGTCCTAACCTGATGAGGCGGAACCATCAAGTCCCACCATTAAAATCCAGCTCCTAACCAGACGGAAGCGCCGCATAGAGGCAGGTTAGAGATTCTCATGTTTTGCAATAGGAAACCTGCACAAACACGTCCAATTAAGACTGCTGACAATAAAGATGATCAACAAGCATTTTGTAGAATTTTCAGAAAATTCTTGGATTTTTCTTAACCATTACTATTATTCACATAGAAAAGAGAATTATTCCTGGAAAAATAAATACAATCAAGGAACTTCTTAATAAAAGAAAGAAATTACCAATTTTATTTTCAAAAATCTAGAAAGATCAATCAGACAAAAGCTGCCTCTCTCGTCTCAACAGACGACTCATTTAGGGAAATCTCAAATTTACTGTTCTTTACTGAGAAAATAAAAACAAACCAAATGTGAATGGGGAAGCAGAATCTCTGCAGCGCAGAGAGTAGCTGAGCTGCCAGGTCTGTCTTACCGTAGGTAGTCTCTCCGGCACAGGATGAGGTTGGCTTTGGTGTACAGCGTGGAGCCCACCTCACCCAGCCTGCAGTCACAGCACGCACATTTCAGGCAGTCTTCATGCCAGTATTTATCAAGAGCCTTCAGCAGGTAGCGGTCCTTGATCTTCCGGCTGCAGCCGGCACAGCCTTTTGGCTTCGTGTCCGGCTGGACGGTGAGCATTTGTATACCTGGAAGGAAAGACGGAGCCGTTAAACACTGAAGCAGTGGCGCGCTCCCAAACCCCTATATATGGTTATTTACCTACTACACACACAGGCACACCAAAAACTGAAGCTAAATTAGAGAATAAAGCTGAAGGGACGGTCAGAGGTTTGAGGTTTTATTTATCAAAGTTACAACAATATTTGAAACAACGTTCTTAAACAAAAAAAAACAAAGAATTTGCTTATGAAAGCTAATAGTCTACAGCTAAAATATATTTCTTCTAACAATGTTAGATTTATGCTTCCTTGCATCTGAAAAAAAGTAAATAAATGGGCATTTCATCCAGGGTTGGGCAATTAATTCATTTCGCAATATAATCACGATTTAACAAAGAAGCAGTTTTGAAATTGCAGAAGCTTCCAATTTTAATCGCTCTAAGCCGGACACTACATGTCTCCCTCCAGCCCTATAGGTGGCAGTAATTTAGTGCTACTACCTGATATTTTTTAAATCTTTTTATTTTTTATTTCTTATTGTTATTTTTTTTTTGTTTTTCATTGTGTGCAATACATGTATACTTGCACCTTAATCCTTGTTTATCTTGATATACTGTATATATATAAATATATATATATATATAGTTTATTCTTCTTAATGCACCTTTCCCTCCCTGTTTGCACCTTCTTTAACTTCTATGCCAATATGTGACGAGTGAATTTCTCCGCTGTGAGATCCATAAAGCTCATCTAATGTAAGGTTTGTCGCCACACAGACAGGTGGCAGCAGGTTACAGTAAAATCCTGCAACAAAGGACTCTGTGCAAGTCTGAGGAGAAACATCTACTAGCTTAGGGTTCATGCAAAGGAAAAATAAAATAGCAATCGGTTGAAAAATAATTGCAATTACAATTTCTTTACTGAATAATTCAGTCTGAATTTCAACTAATGTCTTTAGAGAAAAAAATATAATTTGTTTTTAAAGAAAATGGAGATGCATTAAATGTTCCGTGGAAACAGTGGAGTTATTCTGCTCTCTCTGTGTGGAACAGGAGACTATAGGGCAACCTTCACGCTGCTCGCCCTGATGCTCAATCCTGATTTTTAGATAAATGCGACCTGGCCGTTCAGACGCAGGTCGCATTAGAAGAGATCAGATTCTCATCGGATTCAGCACCACAGAGCCAAGTGGCCTGGGTCGCATCAGAAAACATGGGATCTGTGTTGATCAGACCGTCATGAAAAGATCAGATCCAGGTCATAGATGGGCACAAAAATCAATAAAAATAATTGGATTGGGTTTAAAAACAAACATTGCATGTCCGAATGATGATGCTCTTATTAAAGAATGATCGGCACATTTTTATAACTGGGAATTAAATATTAATAGGGAGAGGATTCTGCTGGGATGCTGCAGTGTGAACACAGCCTAAAAGTCTGTTTAATGGATCCCATTTCTTTGTGTTTCTCTAAGATGTTGATGCTGCCGTTCCCTGCTTCTGTCCTTCCTACTTTCCTAATGTTTTGAACAGGCTGCTGTGTTTAGGAGCCGCATCAGAAGAGAAACGGAGGAGAGCGTCTTCCTCATCTGGACTGAAACAGCAGCGCATGGAGCGGGTTGGACCCTCCAACATAAGATCATCCCAAAGCAACTGTCTGCAGGACCGTTTAGACCAGCAGGCAAACACACAAAGCTACGGTTCTGGCCTTTTGAATGGTGTGTGTGTGTAAAGGGGCGGGGTCCCAGGCAGTGCTGTGCATTGTTTGGCCTGGGCTCACTGGGGAGAGCCTTTGTTGGCCCTGTGGGTGAGAGGAGGCGTCTCACAATAAGGCTTTAAATTAGTATTCTCCTTTCATTCCCTGAGGAGCACCACAGCCTCACTTCCCTTTGTGCCCCATTCACCACACCCCCACCTACACCCCCACCACTTTCTTCTTTCAAATAAAGCAGGTTAGTGTGGCTAACTTTTAATTAAACCAACACTGGACTGTTAAAGTTTTAGTGAATGTAATTAAGACCTTTTACTTTAATTTGTTTTGGGTTTTTTTAATGATGACTCTGCAGCACGTGGTTGATTTAAATTTCCCACCAGGGGCCCCGTGGCCCCTGGTTATGATGGATGTGAATGCAGTTATCACTACAAGACACATCTGACTCCTAACATCACACCCACTGCATCTGATCAGGCAGGAAAACATGACAAAATATCACATTTAGCAACAAAAAGAATAAAAAAATGGAGAAAAACATGACGTTTTTTTTTTCCTGCCAATTAAAACGTGTTTAATGCAGGGGGAAAAAATGTGCAAAATGAAAGATTTGAGCTCATTTGTTCCTGTGCTTATTTGTTAATTGGCTGGATTTTGGCCTGCCTGATCAGTCCACCTCATTAGCACTACAAAGTCCTGCAAGTCATTAGCAAAGCAAAGCACCCCCCCTCCTGCAGGCTGAGAGTTGGAGGCGATGAAAGGATTTTCCTCTTTGACTGAAGGGAAGTTTGCAATAAAATCCTGACTCTCAGTAAAGTGATGGAGCAGCTGCAGCTGCAGCTGGATGCGCAGCTGCAGCTGCATGCAAACATGTTGACATTTCCCCATCAGTGTGCAGGCAGCCACTTCCATCCTAAATCCACATTTTAAAAAGCAAACAGGCAGCGGAGCTGCCAGGAAACACCGTGGAAATGGAGGCTCCGTGGCCGTGGGGCGGAAGGATGGCAGAGAAGCAGGTCGCGGCACCTTCCACGGAGAAAAACAGGGAATTCCTCAGAAAATCAAACAGCTTCTTACCGAAACTTTGCTCCCTTTTCTGCATTTGCTGAGCCGCCGAAGCACCATCCGACCTAAAGCCGCAGAGTCCGGTCCGCAGAGCGGGCTTTGTTAGCGCGGAGATGGGGAGCGGAGCTGCCACGGGTCCGCTGCTGATCACCGCTGGCCACGGCGCGTGGGAGCAGGTCTGCTGCCGCGAGGAGCTGGCCTCAAATGACAGGATGACAAAGAAACGCCCCCCCCACCGCGATGCGCAGAGCCTCTGATCCTGCCGCGCGCCGCGAGGACCAGCCTCCCATCAGCTGCTCTTCATTCAATGTTGGATCAGTTAGAAACGTTCATGACGCAAACTGTCCTAACAAAGCGCTAAAAGGTTCAACTGCGAAAAATAAACGATCACTGCTGGAAATAATGAGATTTCCTTTCAATTCAGTTCATTTCTATAGCGCCAATTCACAATACATGCGTCATCCCGGAGCTCAGACGGACGCAATTCAAACACAACTTAAATCAGTAACAAAATAAATAAAAATGCCTCCAGTTTCTGCTTTTCTGACTTCTTTATTCTTCCACATTTACCAGAATCTGCAAAAAAAATATATAATAAAATAAAATCTGCTTATCACTCCTTTTATCTTCAGAATACAGGTGCTGGTCATAAAATTAGAATATCATGAAAAAGTAGATTGATTTCAGTAATTCCATTTAAAAAGTGAAACTTGTATATTATATTCATACATTACATACAAACTCATATATTTCAGATGTTTATTTTGTTTAATTTTGATGATTACAAATGACAACAAATGAAAATCTCAAATTCATCATATCAGAAAATTAGAATATTACTGAAGACCAATAAAAACAAAGGATTTATAGAAATGTAGGCCAACTGAAAAGTATGAACATAAAAAGTATGAGCATGTACAGCACTCAGTATTTAGTTGGGCCTCCTTTGGCCTGTATTACTGCAGCAATGCGGCGTGGCATGGAGTCGATCAGTCTGTGGCACTGCTCAGGTGTTATGATAGCCCAGGTTGCTCTAATAGTGGCTTTTAGCTCTTCTGAATTGTTGGGTCTGGTGTATTGCATCTTCTTCTTCACAATACCCCATAGATTTTCTATGGGGTTAAGGTCAGGAGAGTTTGCTGGCCAATTAAGAACAGGGATACCATGGTCCTTCAACCAGGTACTGGTAGCTTTGGCACTGTGTGCAGGTGCCAAGTCCTGTTGGAAAATGAAATCTGCATCTCCAAAAAGTTGGTCAGCTGCAGGAAGCATGAAGTGCTCTAAAACTTCCTGGTATGTGGCTGCGTTGACCCTGGACCTCAGAAAACACAATGGACCAACACCAGCAGATGACATGGCACCCCAAACCATCACTGACTGTGGAAACTTTACACTGGACTTCAAGCAACGTGGATGAAGTGCCTCTCTTCTTTTCCTCCAGACTCTGGGACCTTGATTTCCAAAGGAAATGCAAAATTTACTTTCATCAGAGAACATGACTTTGGACCACTCACCAGCAGTCCAGTCCTGTTTCTCTTTAGCCCAGGCAAGACGCTTCTGACGCTGTCTGTGGTTCAAGAGTGGCTTGACACAAGGAATGCGACAGCAGAAACCCATGTCTTTCATACGTCTGTGTGTGGTGGTTCTTGAAGCACTCACTCCAGCTGCAGTCCACTCTTTGTGAATCTCCCCCACATTTTTGAATGGGTTTTGTTTCACAATCCTCTCCAGGGTGCGGTTATCTCTCTTGCTTGTACACTTTTTTCGACCACATCTTTTCCTTCCCTTCGCCTCTCTATTAATGTGCTTGGACACTGAGATCTGTGAACAGCCAGCCTCTTTAGCGATGACCTTTTGTGTCTTGCCCTCCTTGTGCAAGGTGTCGATGGTCGTCTTTTGGACAACTGTCAAGTCAGCAGTCTTCCCCATGATTGTGTAGCCTATAGAACTAGACTGAAAGACCATTTAAAGGCTTTTGCAGGTGGTTTGAGTTAATTAGCTGATTAGAGTGTGGCACCAGGGGCCATCAATTTTGAACCTTTTCACAATATTCTAATTTTCTGATATGATGAATTTGAGATTTTCATTTGTTGTCATTTGTAATCATCAAAATTAAACAAAATAAACATCTGAAATATATGAGTTTGTATGTAATGTATGAATATAATATACAAGTTTCACTTTTTAAATGGAATTACTGAAATCAATCTACTTTTTCATGATATTCTAATTTTATGACCAGCACCCGTAACTATAGATCTATTCACTCAGATTAGTTTCCCAATCACTGGTTCACTGTTCTTGTTTTAGAAGAGCTTCTCAAAGGCTAAAGGAAAAGTCCAGTATCATTATAATCATTATGACTTGGATAATAGCGCGTTGTGACAAACACCAGATACAGCACTGGGACTTGATCAACAGCCGATACCGCACCGTGACGTCACTAACCAGTAGGTGGCAGTAGTGTTCTTTGACAAACATGGATGCCTCCAGTAAAGCACATTAAATGGAAAATTACTCTGAATTAAAAACACTGATCATTTATTGAACAAGATGGAATCATTTCAGATTTAAAGGACTTTCAGAAGTTTGGATTCTGAATTTAAGCAGACTTTTCCTTTAATTCCTGAATAAATAAATTGTATCTCTTGTGTGTTTTCTAAACTCAATCCTTTTCAGCATAGATTTATGGCTACATGATCACACTTCAAATAAATGATGATACCCAACTTGTCATGATTGCTCCTTTTTCATTATTCATTTAGAAGATTTGCTTCGTTTTTCATCCATTTCAGCCCAATTTTGACCATAAAGCTGCGGCTGAGGCTCTCAGTCACTTCCTGACGTGTGTTTGCACACCCATGGTGCTCTAATTCCCAATAAATGCAGGTTGTTCTTTAACGCTCCAGCCCAGAGAAGGAGGAGGAGGAGGAGACGGCAGGAGGAGGAGGAGACAAGTCAATAGCTGGCATGCAGCTTGAGCCTAAACTGCGGCGGTAATAAGATGGGCCATAAAACGCTCTGCGTGCTGTGATGAGTGATGAGATGCATTAAAGCTGACAGGGTATTACCTGCCAGTAATTAGGTTTTGTCATGGATTGAATTATTTTAAGACTGCCTATCTCTGTAATCATGCAATTTGCTGAAGTGTGTGTGCATGGGGGAGAGAGAGCGCTCCCACACCTCTCCCATTTCCCCTCTACCTTCAATTAGCCAAGTCATCCTCTCTGTGAATGGAAGCTGGAGGCAGCAGCATCCTAGAGGGAGAGGGGAGGCCTGTGAAGGCTCCTCTCTGTTCTAACCTTGCATTAGTTTTAGAGGAAGCCAGTCTAGAAGAGGCCGTGTTTGGTTGCATGTTAACAGACACATGCATGTCAGAGTAATCCAGGAGGTGTCCTGGCTCCTACCTTGAACTGGGATGCAGCCTGGGATGTTAAAGGATGCAGATGTTCCTAACCTGTAAACAAACTGTCCACGAGGAAACTCTCTCAAGCTGAGCTCATTCCTGATCTTCTAGAGAAACCTTAGCAAGCGAGTTATTGCTGGAAAATCATCCAAGCTGCCTGGAAGTCGCTCCTATCCATATCAGCGCCCCCCTCTCCCTCTATTTACGCCGTATCTCTATCTCTTTCCTTCTCTGACAGGAAAAGTGGTCCAACGTTGAGCCTCCCCTTCTATTTAAGCCCCTCTACCAGGTCCCCAGTCGGCAGCACACTTCAGCTCATCCTAGAAGCTGACAAGCACCGTTAGGGAAGGCAGCGCATGTTGCTCTAATGGACCTCATTAAGCACTACTTACAGATGTTCTCTTAACATAATTGATCTGCAGTGAGTTGAGAGGACGGCAACCTATTCCCCAGCCCCCAATTATGGCCCGGTAATTAGATCCCCAACCTCCTGTTCTCCACATTCACCCTTCTAACATTCCGAAATATCAAAGTATCTCTTTTTCTCAAAGCGACCTCCCCCTCCCTCCCCCATTTCACCTCCATGACTCCTCCCTCCCTTCCTTCTCCCACCCACACGATACTATTGACAATCAGATGTGCTAACCTTTGTAGTGCAGCCAGACTTGGCAACGGGCTACACTCGCTCAAACAGAACTCCCTCCTTCTTCTCTCTCTGCCTTTTTTTACTCCACTGGGACACCGACAGGCAGTGAGTGGCACTGATGGAGAAAGGGAGCCAGAACAAAGGAGGAAAGTAAGTTAGTACTTTCCATACAGGACTGACATGACAATATTTGTCAAGGGAGAACACTTTTTTACAGCCGTATCTTTCATTTTAAATCAGGCCTTTGCTAGAAATGACAAATTTGAGCAGAGAATCAGGCTGGGTTTGGATAGTGGAGGTTTGGACACTATTATACCCCTTTCACACTGGCCAAAAACACAGCTTAAACCTGGGAACAATGGGCTTTTAGAGGCAGTGGTTCACTGACGCGCGTCCACCCGGGTCAAACGGCTCTGATGAGCATGCTGTGGGAACACAATTGAATGCAACGTACGGACGTCAACACACTGAACCAGTGGCTTCTGATCTAACCAGCAGAATCAACTCTGTTTACATTGGATAAACATGGAGCAGCTCTGGTTAGAGGGATTCAGACAGATTATAGAGAGAAACAATAACGCACACTGACTGCGCCACGCAGAGGCCACACAGCTGCCGTTCAGGGGTTAGACCCAGCTTTATTCTCCAATGGGAAGGGAGCCAAATGCAGATTTTTAATTTTCTCTAACCTGCTATTTTCAGTGGGAAGGAGGCTTTAGAGTAAAAGCTCAACCATTACCTTTAAATCCCATCTGATTAGCTGCAGCACTAAACCTGAAAGGAGGAGTTGGTTCTTTTACCATCAGTTAGACCCAGAGATCTGTGCGAAGCTTGGAACGGTGAAGTGGATGCAGCTGCAGCTAGTTGACGTTCATTAAGGCAAGCTACAGAGGAAAGCTTTGCCTGAGGTTGTTCTTCTCACATGAGTGGTATTAAGTTTTTTACTGAGTTCTGCTCTTCTCAGGATGTCCTCTTTTTCTGTAGATGTTGACGCTCTGTTGATTAAATTCAGTTCAATTCAGTTTATTTCTGTAACCCCAATTCACATCATGTCATCTCAGGTCACTTTACAATTCAACCAGATTATTCAGTCAGATTGGTTCAAAGTTTTCTATCTAAAAAAACAGCTGATTGCATCGACTCATTGACTCTTCAGCAATCCCTCACACTAAGCATGCTTGTAGCGACAGTGGAGAGGAAAAACTCCCTTTGAACAGGAAGAAACCTCCAGCAGAACCAGGCTCAGTGTGAGCGGCCATCTGCTGAGGCCCACTGGGGTTCAAGGAGACAGAAGCAGACATAGAAAAAGAAGCATAGATACAAAAGGCAACTGTCAACCAGCTCCACAGGCGGCCCCGTCCAGGAAACACACAGCCAGGCAGACAAGCTCAGAGCCAGCTCCCATGTCAGAGGATGAAGAGAGCACATCCAGTTAGTCACAGTCAGAGAAACAGGACTACACTGGAAAACAGGCCAAGCTCCAACATCTAGAAACAAAGGTGTTGATGGAAGCAGCACAGCTGATATTTCTCTCCAGGATGGAGTCACAGCCAAACAGGAACAGACCAGATGAAGCTAATATAAGAAAAAGCAGAGAGAGCAGAACGTTAGAGATTGAACTAACAGATTCTGCAGAGTGGGAGAATAGAGATAGAATGAAGCAGAATGATGAAAAAGGGGTCCCTATGTCCTCCAGCAGTCTAAGCCTATAGCAGCATAACTATAGAGATAGCTCAGGATAACCTGAGCCACCCTAACTATAAGCTTTATCAAAAAGGAAAGTTTTAAGCCTAGCCTTAAAAGTAGACAGGGTGTCTGCCTCACGGACTAAAACTGGTAGTTGGTTCCACAGGAGAGGAGCCTGATAACTAAAAGATCTGCCTCCCATTCTACTTTAGAAATTCTAGGAACCACTAGTTCCTAGGTTGCATTGTTTTTTTCAGTTAAACCTTATCAGAAAGGATGACAACGTTTCGAGCCGGAAAATGGTAGAAGTACAAAAAACAACTTGCTGTGTTTACTATCCAACACCTGACATTAACTGAAAGGACACTGAAGTGTTTAAATTCTATTGCTCATGCTTCTGAGGCCATTCGCTGTGTGACTCGACCAGTAGTAAGGAGAAAAGACGGAGTTAAGGAGACAGTTGTGGACATTTTCTAGAGCTGAAGACTTTTGAGTCGTGCTAGCTAGTGGTCCCCTGGACGAACATCTAAAGCTGATCCATGTGTTCCTAATATCACCACCTATATGCTGCCCTCTATAGACCAGCCAAAACACTAATCAGGCAGAGGAGAGTCACTGTGTTGGTGGTTACTAGGTCATCAACTATGCCCCTAACTCTGAAACATTCATCCCTGGACCTGAGTCACTCAGATGTCTCCACTCTGACATCCTTCAGTGGCAGAATGGCCAGGCCCCAAAACCTCCACCTCTCTGCAGAGTAACCTAAATATGCAAACATTGGTAATACATGATTCACCGTGCAGTATGTGATCCAGGTCCGCCTCCTGACAGCACATGCACTTCATCACCTTATCACAGGTGGAGTCACTTGGCAAATGAGCTTTAAAGCCTAAGCAATGGGATTTGGATACTGGAGCGGCCTTTCAGCTTCATCTTCCATCGTCCCATATTTCCTAAATATTTTACGGTTGTGAGGTATAGCAGGTATTACCGGTATATTCAACTGGCGGTGGCAGAACCAACCGACTCTTGTCAGCGCTTAGAGCGCTGCGAGAGAGCGGCATCCACACCAAAATATTCTAAACAATTCTGTTTATATTTTATATGTAATGGAATTATTTAGAATGGAAATTAAACAGTCAACTAAATCAATGTAATTTATGAGATTATGTTTTACTGATGATCTTGTAAATTAATCTAATTTAGATGACCATTTTATTTCCACTTTAATCCCTAGCATCAATTCTACAAAGGTTACTGTTATTCCAAGGACAAACTTCCCAAACACGCTGAAGGCGTGGAGTTCCCTGACCTCTACATCAGAAACTAAAGAGCACCTTCACAGAGGCACGGCTCAACAAAAGTGAGTCAGCCTAACATCAGGACTTACACTTTGATGAGTCCATATGTGACTCTAGATGTGCAGAATGGTACGTCCAGAACAGCTCACAGGTGTGGATTCTCTCCTCTGCTAGCTTTAAATCAGGACTTTAGATGAAAAGCAAAATGATTTTAACTACTTGAAATGATGTCCAGTTATTTATTTACTTTATGAATTTATTTGGGTTTGCCTTTCCTGGATGAATAAGAGATAACTCACCGGGCAAAAAATTGGACATTTAAAATAGGACATGATTTACGTCCAAATGACGTCTACAATTGATTGAATATTAGAGCTTTAGAAAAGACAAAAACTGGGTTTGCCACGTCTTTTCAATGTCTATTATTATTAAAGAGGGACAAAATCAGAGCGAACAAACACAGCCCGATTTTTAACAACTATCTCTGGACTAAATCCAGACTATGACGGACGACCAGATTTAGCCTAAAAACTAACGTCTGGTGTTTGAACAGATATCATTCATTAAACATTAAGGGAAAAGTTCGCTCAGCAAAGAATAATCAATGGATCATTATTTATACCTAAAACTAATATGTCCGTGGTTATTTAATGATTTTAGCATTAATTAGTAAAAACAATCATTTTCATTACGATCACTGAGTCTGGGAGCGGCCATTTTTGCCCAAATATAGTAGCCCCTCCCTCCTACCATCTTCCAGCAGTGACGTCACGGTGCGGTAAGCCTAGCGCCATTCTCCCCGCTTTACAAGCTAAATCAATGGGAACTACTAGACACATCTGCAATCAACAACAATTAGTGAAGATTTCCAGAGGACTTCACCATTGAAATTCACCAGAGCTATAGTGAAACTGACAATGGAATACATCGGGTAAAAGTAAAAAAATTTGTTATTCCACCTTTCTGATTCCTGATCCTCCACGGACGGGTTGGTCGTTGGATCGCCAACTTGAAGAGGGAGGATTTGCCATTGAACTTCTGGCCAGAGGAAAAACCCGTAATATGTAGCCAACATTTGGAAGAAGAATGTTTTCAAGATGACTTGGATAATAGCGCGTTGTGACAAACACCAGATACAGCACTGGGACTTGATCAACAGCCGATACCGCACCGTGACGTCACTAACCAGTAGGTGGCAGTAGTGTTCTTTGACAAACATGGATGCCTCCAGTAAAACACATTCACATGGAAATTACTCTGAATTAAATACACTGATCATTTATTGAACAGGATGGAATCATTTCAGATTTAAAGGACTTTCAGAAGTTTGTAATCCGGATATGACCGTATATGCTGCAGATATAAACACCTCTTTCCCTTTCACTTCATTTTACAATTGGTTACATACAAACATATGTAGAATAGTTAAATTAGTAACCTTTTCATTTGTAACCTCATTAAGCACATATTATATCAATAAAGGTTTAGTTCCAACTAACTTGGTGTTATTTAACATTAATAAGGAGAAAACATTAACATGTTTTTTTTCAATATTCTCAGTCTCCAGCAATGCAAAAATAGAGCCTCTGCTAATTAATGATAAAAGATCCATATAAGTCCCAGGTTGATTGACGATCACTGAGATGTATGACACCTCTCAACTTGTCATGGAGGAGTTATTTGTACTCCGCTGCGATCCATACTGTGAGGAAAGACCAGATGTCCCATCTTAATTATGCCAGCAGTAATGTTTTAATGACTTCTGGCTCATTACAGCTGACAGAGGAGCGTTTAGATCTTCCGCTCCTCACTCCTGTGGACCTGTGCAGCTCTTTCAGTTCGAGTTTTGACACATTTCTATCCTCCATAGACAGACAAAGTTAGACAAAGCACTACTTGTGCAGACATGCTCATTTAAAAGTAACAGAGTCAGAGAGATGCCGTTATAGAATGAAAACGACCCCCAGTTTTGTTCCCTGCGTTTACTGGGATGTGGGCACGCGCTGTAATATAGGTTTTATTCACGGCATGCAAAGTGAAAAAAGTAGGTCATCATAGTTGAGACTTTATGCAGTGTGTGTGCTTCTTAGTACAAAGGATGGGGGGTTGTTCTCCAAGGAATTTGAGGAGCTCTCTCTAAGGTTTTGAGTCAGAAAACACCTTCTTATCTCTTTCTTGCCTTCCCCTTTGGGTCGACATCTTTTGTTATTGGCTGTTTTCCTCTTCACTGCCATTGTTCTTTGTGTTTTATAACACAGAGGTTTTATAAAATTGGTCTTAAACATTTCTGCTTGACAGGAAAGCAGCAGTAGGGAGTTTTAGATCAAACATGACTGTTAGCTAGCAGTTCTCACACCCTGCCCTGAAACAGGCTGGAGTAATAATCAGGAACAGTCCTGCATCAGGAACGGACATGCATGCTTACAGAACATGAACCACTTCAAGGTAAAACACTGAAGAAGTTTCTGAACAAATGTTGTTGCTAGTCATAATGAGCGTATAAAACGTTATTAATATTTTACAACAAGCCCTATTTTTCATCTTTGAAAGGCACTGTGGGGCTGCTTTTCAAAGGGTTTCAGTCCAAACCCAATGGGAGATTCAATTGACTTTAATCTTGCATTCGTTTGAAAATTTGAGCCCATTAGTTAACTTTGCCGTTTTCATTGCATTTCAATGAAGGCGCTTTCCTGTGGTGTTAAAACACTAATAGCTGCTTCACATGGCAAATAACGGAGATGGAGTATAAGCATGAGAGAGAATAGGAAAGAAGCAGAAACATGAGGAAATGACTAAAACTGCCAAGTCTTGTTACAAATCATTACTTCTGATTTAGAAGTGAACATATCAGCAGAAATAGAGAGCTCTGATGTATTGTTGTATGAAATAATCTTAGAATCTTCAACCATAACTGAAAACTTAGTGATAGATAAAGTAAAGTTTCATCTAAATAATGTTTTTATTTGTTTAAACAAATAATTAGAACATTTAAAATCACTACCATAAAGAGTCAAAGTAGTTTGACCTTGGCAATGATCTGTTTTTAGGGTAATTCATACATATATAATTTCAACAGTCAATTAACCAAAGACTTTATTCATATAACCGTAACATAATTGGTATTTTAAACCTTAAACCAGTCATAGTATAACACCTAATACTCAATATATGAATTGAAATACAGAGAAATACATAAACATAAGACTGAGATATGATGCAGTCCAAAAACAGGACTGTTAGGTTAATTGGCTTCTCTTGATTCTCCTTAGGTGTGAGTGTGTGTGAATGGTTGTTTGTCCTGTTTGTCTCTGTGTTGCCCTGCGATGGACTGGAGACCTGTCCAGGGTGACCCCGCCTCTCGCCCAATGACAACTGGAGATAGGCACCAGCAGCCCTCGCCACCCCAACAGAGATAAAAGTGTAGGAAAATGGATGGATGTTCAACTTGAATGCAAAGGTGTCTGTTTTTGAGCTCAAATACATCTCATTATATACACTATTCAAAACAATTAAGGAACACAAAAACAACGCAAAGCTTGAATTAAATCAAACTTCTGTGAAATGAAACTGTCCACTCAGAAGGTAACACTGACTGACTATCGGTTTCACATGCTGTTGTTCAAATGGGATAGAAAACAGGTGGAAAGTCATTGACAGTCAGCCATGAAGGAGTGGTTCTACAGGCGGGAGCTTCTCAGTGCTTTCTGGCTAAGCCAAAACAAGACTTTGTTGGGCTACTGCATAAACGCTGGAACTCAACGCTATTTTTGACATTTTGTTATTAAAAAACTTCCTGGATGGGAAGAGAAACTTCTTCAAATGAAAAAAGGTCCTGTTGATTGTTTTTTAACTTTTTTGGAATGACTCTGACCTGGATGACTGAGAATCTTCCCCAGCAATATCCCATTCATGTAATGATGTACAGCTTTTGCTTGATTCTTGTTCCATCTTTGGCAGCAGTTACAGCCTGAAGTCTTTACGAATATGATGCCACAACCTGGGCACACAAATCCTTAGATAGTTGGATCTGTTCTTTGCAAGACAGGGTGAGGGCTCCAGATCAGGATATCTGTACAAGGAAGATATATCGGATTCACTTCTTTGAGCAGCGTAAAATGGGCTGTTGTCTTGCTGGAACACGAATCATCACCGATGTCTAATCGGAACCTTGGAGACATCAGGGAAAAACAAGCATTAAGAACCAGGGAAAGACGAGGACCCAGCATTGAGGAACTGCACAGAGAGAGTTTATTTATGGGAGACTGAACAAAGACTGGACTAATCAGCTGATTGAGAGCAGGTGTGAACAGAGGCTTCTAGAAGGAGCTAGGGAAAAGGAGACAAACACCAGAAGGCAACAGAGGGCAAGCAAAGAAAAACCTAAGAACTCAAATATATCCAGTAAACACAAATAAAGCTGGAAAACAAATAAAAACATGGATCAACATGAAGACTCAGAAAACTGAAGAGAACCAAGACTGTGACATTAACGATAGCATCCAAAGCGGCTGGTTTTTACCGTTCTCCAACAATCAAGTAAGACCAGATTGAAAACTAGCAACATTTACCTCCTCAATACCAACGCTTAATTCAATGCATCTTAAAAACATTAATAAAAAAATAACACTTTCACTGCTGTGGATTGAGCCTGTGTTTAATTTATGTCTTTATACTGTCACTAAATGGACCGTGGCCTATAAAGCGGATTGTTAATACTGTTACCATGCTGTGACAGTATTCTCTGCGTATTGCCTTAGACAACGCAGCTCCTTTGAAAATGAAAACCGTTAAAAATAGAAAGCTTGCTCCTTGGTTTAATGCAGAGCTGCGTACTTTGAAGCAAAATGCTAGGAAACTGGAGAGAAAATATCGCTCCACAGGCCTGCGAGAGTCCTTCCTAGTCTGGAAAAATGGTTTACTGCTGTATAAGAGGACCCTTTGTAAAGCAAGAGCAGCATACTTCTCCTCATTAATAGAGGAGAATAAGAATAATCCTAGATTTCTTTTTAATACAGTTGCCAAACTCACCCAGAGCCATAGCTCTGTTGAACCGTCCATTCCACCTGCTCTTAGCAGCAATGACTTTATGGGATTCTTTATAAATAAGATTGATCTTATTAAAAATAAGATCATAAGCACTCCTCTATCCGCGATTGTACCTGAGGTAGTCATGGAATCTGAACTGGGTCTAGACTGCTTTGATCCAGTTGAACTCTCTGAATTAGCAAAATTATTGTCTTCATCTAAGCCTTCAACTTGTATGTTAGATCCAGTTCCAACCAGGTTATTTAAGGAGGTATTCCCTTTGATCTCCTCCTCCATTTTAGATGTGATTAATCTATCTCTGTTACAGGGATATGTACCTAAAGCTTTTAAGGTTGCTGTAATTAAACCTCTGCTTAAGAAACCGTCTCTTGACCCAGATGACTTGGTCAATTATAGACCTATATCCAATCTTCCTTTCTTATCCAAAATTCTTGAGAAAGTAGTTGCCAAACAAGTTTGCGATCACTTCCACCATAATGAACTTTTTGAAGAGTTTCAGTCTGGCTTTAGAGCTCATCATAGCACTGAAACAGCTCTGGTGAAAGTCACTAATGATATTCTCATGGCCTCAGATAATGGACTTGTATCTGTGCTCGTCCTGTTGGATCTTAGTGCTGCATTTGATACAGTTGACCATAATATTCTTTTAGAAAGACTTGAATATTTTGTTGGAATTAAAGGAACAGCACTAGACTGGTTTAAATCTTATCTATCTGATCGAATTCAGTTTGTTCATGTTAATGATAGATCTTCAACACGCTCAAAGGTTACCTGTGGAGTACCACAGGGATCAGTGCTAGGACCAATTCTCTTTACTTTATACATGCTCCCAATTGGTAGAATTATTAGACAGCATGGGATTAATTTCCACTGTTATGCTGATGATACCCAGCTATATCTGTCTATAAATCCAGATGAAGCTAACCCATTACATAGATTACAGGCATGTCTTGAAGACATAAAAACCTGGATGACTCTTAACTTTCTGCTTCTGAATGCAGACAAAACAGAAGTTATAGTCTTTGGACCAGAGTCTCTGAAAAAGAAACTGATTAGCCAGTCACTTCATTTGGATGGGATTAAACTGATTTCAGATAATAAAGTAAAAAATCTTGGTGTTGTTTTTGATCAGGACCTGTCATTTAAATCCCACATCAAAGAGGTTTCTAGAATTTCCTTCTTTCATCTGAGGAACATTGCAAAAATTAGAAATATCCTGTCCAGGGGTGATGCTGAGAAACTAGTCCATGCATTTGTTACTTCAAGGCTGGACTATTGTAATTCTTTACTATCAGGAAGTCCACAAACTGTAGTTAAAAGCCTTCAGCTGATCCAAAATGCTGCAGCCAGAGTTCTAATGAAAATTAAAAAGAGAGATCATATCTCGCCTATCCTGGCTTCTCTTCATTGGCTTCCTGTTAAATCAAGAATAGAATTTAAAATCCTCCTTCTCACATATAAAGCCTTAAATGGCCAAGCTCCATCTTATATCAGAGATCTGATTGTTCCTTATGTTCCTAACAGAGCACTTCGCTCTCAATCTGCAGGTTTACTAGTGGTTCCTAGAATTTCTAAAAGTAGAATGGGAGGCAGATCTTTTAGTTATCAGGCTCCTCTCCTGTGGAACCAACTACCAGTTTTAGTCCGTGAGGCAGACACCCTGTCTACTTTTAAGTCTAGGCTTAAAACTTTCATTTTTGATAAAGCTTATAGTTAGGGTGGCTCAGGTTATCCTGAGCTATCTCTATAGTTATGCTGCTATAGGCTTAGACTTTTGGAGGACATAGGGACCCCCATTTCATCATTCTGCTTCATTCTCTCTCTGTTCTCCTATTCTGCAGAATCTGTTAGTTCAATCTCTAACCTTCTGCTCTCTCTGCTTTTCCTCAGAGTAGCTTTGCCTCGTCTGTTCCTGTTTGGCTGTGACGTCATCCTGGAAAAAAATATCAGCTGTGCTGCTTCTATCAACACCCTTGTTAATAGATGTTGGAGATCGGCCTGTTTTCCAGTGTGGTCCTGTTTCTCTGACCGTGACTGAGTGGATGTGCTCTCTTCGTCCTCTGGCATGGGAGCTGCCTCGGAGCTCGTCTGCCTGGCTGTGTGTTTCCTGGACGGGGCCGCCTTTTACAGCTGCTTTTTGTATCTCTGCTTCTGTCTCCTTGAACCCCAGTCGGCCTCGGCAGATGGCCGCTCACACTGAGCCTGGTTCTGCTGGAGGTTTCTTCCTGTTAAAAGGGAGTTTTTCCTCTCCACTGTCGCTACAAGCATGCTTAGTTTGGGGGATTGTATTTGAGTCAATGAGTCAATGCAATCAACTGGTTTTCCTTAGATAGAAAACTTTGTATCAATTTGATCTGGTTGAACTGTAAAGTGCCTTGAGATGACATGTGTTGTGAATTTGGCGCTATATAAATAAACTGAATTGAATTGAATTGATACAGGTCAGGGATGCAGAAACAGTTTTTAGATGAGGATCTGTGACCTGCTACGGTGTGAGGATAGTTTAAGGTCAGAAAGCGAAATTAAATGTCGCCTTTTTAAACACTATGAAGAAGGATGGATTTATGATTCCATTTGCAATTTAATCAGCTGCTATAGAAAGGTTTGCATATTCTGAACTTTCTATTTGCTGCTGTGTTGTGCTGGTTTGAACGTTAATGCAGAAGCAGGTGTTCATGGCGTTAGTGGGAGCTACAGAACGCCTACCTCTGTGTTAGTGTCAGTGTTTGAAGATTTGGTCCAAGAAGTTGATGGAAAGGAAAATGAAGGAAAGGGAAAAGGGCAGAGTTGTGGTGTGGAGGTCTGTATCAAACCTGGGCCATCTCCCAATGATCCCCGCTGCATCCAATTTCTGCTCCAACGCTTCGTGTTAAACCCCATCAAACAGACACACAGCGGTACAAAGGAAAGCCTCATCTCCTCAGGAAACTAATCCGTCGGTGCACGCTGTAGCCTGTCATTTTTTTCTCCATTTTTTTGAAAAAAGTCATCACTCATTTCAGTGAAGATTAAAAGTATGGCTAAATTGGGAAAATCCGCATATGAATTGCAAATTTAAAGAGTGAAATGGAAGGGCAGGTAGGAGAGAAGCCGAGCAAAGCTTGAAGGGAACAAACAGGTATGGGAGGTGAGATAAATTGCAATATGCATGTTTTTTATTTGGATTCCTCCTAACCATAGCTGAAATGGGTTTGCAAAGGCAGAGGTGGTGGGGGGGTGCAGAGAGTCTCATTTTCCACAGAAAGCAGCAGTACGGCATTAAAGGGTTCACCCCTTGATCTACTGATGGTGGATTTCAGCTGCAGAGAGACGACGGATAAACTATTTCCTGAGACATGTTTGCTTGTTGTTTATAGAAATTTTTTTATTTAGAGTGTAGGATTCATGGTTGGAGCTACGGTCTGATGGAAAGGTTAGATCAGGGTGTCTGGGGTGGAGGTTGGAGACCTGTGCTGCACTTAAGTTCTTCTACCTTGGATGGTACCTGATCCTGGTCGTTTTTGGGGGTTTCAGTCATCCTGCACCTTTCTGAGGGAACAAACTGTATCACCTGGATGAGTGGAATCTGAGGCATGTGGCCCTTTCTGTACTAGTTTAACATAAAACTAAGTCCAGATATAGTAGATGGCGATCCACTGTGGTCTCAGCAGAGATGGCAAAAGTACTCTCTTTCCGTAATTGAGTAAAAGTACAGATACTTGTGTTAAAAAATACTCTGGTAAAAGTGGAAGTACTGATTAAACTTCTTTACTCAAGTAAAAGTAACAAAGTACAGGCTTGTAAATTTACCTAAAGTATAAAAGTATAAGTAGAAACCACTTTTTTCATGCCGTTGTCTACATTTTAAATGGATGTCTGCCAATAGGACTAGATCTCCGTTGTGTTCATTTTCAATCATCTCGTCGTCCATGCTACTATGCTAACGCCACCGCCACCAAGCTGCAATGATTTGCCGCCAATGAATACCGCCGAATCTGTCGATTCATCTTGTAGTGGTGCGTCAAATGCAACGTAGATTCCCATCCAATTAGATTTAAATTTGGTATCGATGACGTGAAAAATAATAACGGTAACTCCATTGAAATGATTCAGAACTAAAGTAACGAGCCAATTTTTTTAAATGTAAGGAGTAGAAAGTACAGATATTTGTGTAAAAATGTAAGGAGTAGAAGTAAAAAGTCGCCATAAAAATAAGTAGTAAAGTAAAGTAAAAATATCAGAAAAATCTACTTGAGTACAGGAAGTAACGAAGTATTTGTACTTCGTTTCTTCCCATCTCTGGGTCTCAGCCTCAACCACTTATGTACTTGGTGTTGTCTTCAACATGGAGGACTAAGGATTTAATTTTAACACCAGTCAAAACCAAATTGTGGGAATTTGCTAATGTCCATCCATCCATTTCTTCCACTTTATCCGGGGCCCGAAGGCAGCAGTCTAAGCCTGTCCTGGGCCTTCCAGGGGGCCTCCATTCAGTAGGACATCCCTGGAACACCTCCAAAAGGAAGGGGACCAGGAAACAGATGACCAAGCCACCTCAGCTGATTCCATTTGACATGGAGGAGCAGCGACTCGACTCCGAGCTCCTCCTGCGTAACTGAGCTCCTCCCCCGATCTGGAAAGGTGCATCCAGCAACCCTGCGAAGCAAACTCATTTTGGCCATTTCAGTTATTAACCAGATCTCATGACCACAGGTGAGGGTGGGAACACAGAGCGATCGGTAAATCAAGAGCTTTGCCCCCCAACAAAAAAACGCTGGCACTCAGGTCCCTCTTCACCACGACAGTCTGACTAAATGTATCTTTTAATATACTTTATTCTATTTCTGATGTAATTATTTAAACCCAAGCAATAAAGCAACTCCGTGTATTACTGCAGTCACTTATCGGCCCTGCACCACTCTTCCCCTCGCACAGCTATTCCCAATCCCTTGTTCCCACTGGGTACCGTTGAATCAATTCCATGTCTGTATGAAGCAGCGGCGCCTGGTTGAGTTTTCTATAGGGGGTGGAGGTGGGCTCTAACTTCAAAATAGATGTATCCCAAGAACAAGAACATGTATACTAAGTATATTTACATGAATACCAGCAACAAAAAACACCCTCCCCCATCGTCCTGTAACTGGTCGAACAAGGTGTCAATCAAGCCAGGACTTCCTGTTTGAACTGCTGAAAGCATCAAATGTGTTCTTTTTAGCATCTTGTATTTGGGATTCTGAGTAAAAATAGCAAAATGTGGTGGTGTTTTCCCTGGAGATGACAGTTACCCTGCTGTATTCGTGCCTTTGTGGATTTATACGATGTTTGGAGCCATAATTTAACCGGATTATCTCTTTTCTGGCTGTTTTGAGCATAAAGAGACCAAACATGGAGGGAAATATTGGAGTTTTCCCCTTGGAACAAGCAAAAGGTAAGAACATGAACTTTTTTGAGTTTTTTGCATCTCTCACGTTTCTCTTGATAAAACGGCAGCTGTGTTTGTCAAAGTTCAGCCTATGGTATCATTGGAAAGAGGAGAACGAGAACTTTCTGTAGATATGCAGACATGCTATGTTGACATTGAAAAACTCATATGTACATGCTTTAGGATATTAATGTAATGTTCTTACTCATGTTCAGAGCGATTATTTTATGAAAAAAATTGATATTTTGTTAAAATCTGCAGTATTTTTTTATTATTTTTGTTAATAAAAAAAAAGAAAACCAATTGATTCAGAAAATGGAAGAATGAGAATTCAACCAGATGCAACAGTTGACATTTAAACAGTTTAAAGAATGAAACTGCTGCAGGTTGGGAGGGATTCACCAGGTTCAGCACCTAGAACTTCAGGAAGGACGTCGGACGGTTGATTGACCGGGAAAAGTTTCCAATGTTGAATTCTGGTTCACTAACCTTCTCTGAGTTTGAGGAAAACCTTTGAGAGTTTCCGAAGAAGCCGGGTTGCGTGTGATGTCACAGGTGAACCTCTGAGGATTCTTTAATTCATCCAGGTTGGTTTGGAGGAATCCTTCTTTGACAGTCATCCGTTGGTCCAGGGGAACGCCCTGGGTCAGAACCCTGAGAGCAGAGACAGGCAGAACGATCAAGGGGACAAATCAGAGTAAGGAACCTGAGAGTCGGTCTAGAGTCAGAGCCAGGTGATCCGAGATCCAGAGACAATCCAGGGGAGAATCAGGATGCCAGCGGCTGCAGGAGGAATGGTGGGGCACTGCCCAATCACTGACACTCTGGAGGGAGAAACACAGGTAAGTGACCACGATCATCTAACAGGAGATGATTATCCGAGTGGGTAACTTACCTGGTTTAAAAGTTCAGTCCATTCTCTCTGAGGACGGACCAGCCGATGGACCGCCAAATGAGCAGCGGCTCAGAGCCAGTGTACCCAATGCAGCAACCCCAGTGAACAGTCAGGAGACTGATCCAGGTCAGAAAAACAGTTCAGAACCAGACAGTTCCAAGATCCAGGAGTCCATAGCCCGACCAGGGTCCGGATCCGAACAGGAACAGACAGATCCAGGGTTCCAGGAATCCTCAGAGCATGAAGGCTGGTTCAGAGTTCTATGAGTCCAGCAGCGAGTTCAGACAGACACGCTCAGATGGAGACATGCAGGCTGGGTGGTAGAAAGGAACATAGACAAGATATGGTTCCAGGATAAATGACATTAAAACTGACCTCCCCCGCACGCTGAGCCAAAACCCTGAGGGCTCTACAGAGCAGAGCCAGGACACGACCACCAGACAGGAGACAAACACCAAACCCTCTCAATCCTCTGGCCTCCAAGAATCAGGACATGAACCAGGAACTTAACTTCATGAAGCAAACATAAATACCTGAGACTAAAACACGAATAAACAAAGAATAGATAAATAATGATCTGGTCCCAATAGCTTGGCTGAACCGTATGTGGAGCAGGTGAATAAGATTAATAACAATCAAAGAGCAGGGAGGGAACGGCAGGTGAATGAAGTGAGGAATCAGATCAGCTACCAGGGCTGCAATCATGACATGAAACTGTCATCATAGGTGCATGTCCACTGTGAAACACATTATCTAAAAACAAATCCAGAATGTAAGATTTTTCAGCTATTCATGTGTGTGATAGAGCTGCAAATTAGTATTTGAACACCTGAGAAAATCAATGTTAATATTTGTTACAGTAGCCTGTGTTTGCAGTTCCAGAGGTCAGACGTTTCCTGTAGATTTTCACCAGGTTTGCACACGCTGCAGGAGGGATTTTGGCCCACTCCTCTACACAGAGCTTCCTATCTGTTGCTGCTTCTGCTTCTTCCAGAGCCACTCCATGGTTATCATGGCTGTGCGCTTCAGGTTATTGTGATGCTGGAAGACCCAGCCTCCACCCATCTTCAATGCTCTAACTGAGGGAAGGAGGTTGTTCCCCAAAATCTAGCAATACATGGCAACGGTCATCCTCTCCTTAATACAGTGCAGTCACCCTGTCCCATGTGCAGAAAATACCCCAAAGCATGATGCTACCACCTCCATGCTTCACAGTAGGGATGGTATTCCTTGTAGTGTTCTCATCATTCTTCTTCCTCCAAAAACGGTTAGTGGAATTCTGACCAAAAAGTTCTATTTTGGTCTCATCTGACCTCATGACTGTGTCCAATGACTCCTCTGGATCATCCAAATGGTCGCTGGCAATCTGAAGAATGGCCTTGGCATGTGCTGGTTTAAGCAGGGGAACCTTCCGTGCCATGCATTAATTCAAACCATGACCTCGCAGTGTATTACCAACAGTTACCATGGAAACAGCGGTCCCTGCTCCTTTCAGGTCATTGACCAGCTACTCCCTTGTACTTCTAGGCTGATTCCTCCCCTTACTTAGGATCATTGAGACCCCACCAGGTGAGGTGTATTCTGAGGGAGTTTAACAGTCATGTTTTACTTCTTTCATTTTCTAATGAAGCTCCAACAGTGGATCTTTTTTCCTCAAGCTGCTTGGTTATTTCCCCGAAACCTTTTCCAGTCTTGTCGAGGTTTACAATTTAGTCTCTAGTCTCTTTGGACAGCTCTGTTAGTAGTCGGATTCTCACTGATTGTATGGGGTGGAGGTGTCTTTATGCAGCTAACCACCTCAAACAGGTGCATCTAATTTAGGAGAATAAATGGAGCGAAGGTGGACAAGGCAGACTAACGGGTCTCTGAGAGTCAGAATTTTAGCTGATAGACAGGTGTGTAAATACTTATTTGAAGCTTTATCTCACAAGGAAATAGTTAAAAGCTCCCACACTATGAGTTTAGATTATGTCTCTCACTGTGAACATGAGCCTACTATGACATTTTCAGACCCTACATGATTTCAAAGAAGGAGAACTTGCAAAATGGCAGGGTTATCAAATTCTTATTTTCCTCACAGTACAGACAGACAGACAGACAGACAGACAGACAGACAGACAGACAGACAGACAGATTGGTATTATCTTGTTTCTGTCTTTCTGTCTGTTGATTTTATGTGTTAGTATGTCTTTGTCGATCCTGGTTATAATTCAGGCTGTGTATTATGCTGATAGTCGTGTCAGTTTCTAGACCACATAATGTATTATTTATTTAGCTGTAACTCGCTGCTCTCTCTCTCTCTCTTGCTTCCCTCTTTCTCTAACTGCTGGCTGAGCTGTGGGCCCCTGGAGTGGTCATTAATCTGATATCTGGCTGGCCTGGCTGCAGCCCCTGTGATCCTGACCCAATCTCACATCCTAATCCAAGGAGGAAGAGGACTGCAGGCCAGGATTTAAAGGTCTAGGCTATCTCCCTGTCTATGATTGATAGGATTTAGGTGATTATTCACTTGAAATGATTACAATCTATAACGATGTATTGATTGGACTAGGATGGATTTACCAGGCCATAGAAACACCTTTTCTAATATTTAGCTGTGCTATTTATTATGTTTTGCTTTTCTGGAGCTATTTGGGACTTTAAAACATGCTAAAGGTACTTTCTATCTCACACACAGAAACACGCTCTAATGTTCTGAGTGAAATAAAAGCTTCATGTGAAGGATTAATGCTTCTTCTGATCATCATTTTCTTGTTCTGAATCACAACCTGCAGCACTTATGATATACCAAGTAATGAACTAAAAGTGTTAGTATTTCTTGTCAACTGGAAAAAGACCTAATTATGACAGTTTTCCGATCACAAAATGAAAACTGCATATTATGTTTTGCTTCTCACTTGAAGTCTTTACATTTTTTTCCAGATACATTGTGGAGGTTTAAATTTATATTTAACACATGATTTAAGTCATTTTAGAGCTCAGGTGAAGTGTGGAATATTAGTACCTTAACTTGTGGACTTGATGAAAAATGTCACTGCTCTGGTTTATCCTAGGGGTGTGCAAAATAATCGTCATGATGATGCATCGTGACTCTAATTTTCGTGATCTACTGCATCGATTCTTGACGCCAAGTATCGATTATTAATTTAAATAAAATTAATAAACAAAATTGCATGAATGGTTGGCGAACATCAGGCAAAAACAAGTGGAATACAACTTCCAGTCCAGTAGATGTTGCTGCAAATGTGTTGACGCACGCTGCCTTGTGTCACAAGCATTTCTACTGCGCCGAGTCATTCAAAAACAAAACATGGAGGAGAAAATATTGCAATGCATCGCAATAATTCAAGTATCGTGATGCATCGTGATAGAATCGCATCGTGGCCTGTGAATCGTGATTCGAATCGAATCGTGACTTCTTTGGCAATACCCACCCCTAGTTTATCCTGGTATAAACAAAGACTAAGTTCAGGATTAAAAAAAAAAAAAAAACAACAAAAAAACAAACACACTCAACAGGAAGGTATAAGGAAACAGTATCTCTGCTTCTGTCTCCTTGAACCCCAGTCGGCCTCAGCAGATGGCCGCTCACACTGAACCTGGTTCTGCTGGAGGTTTCTTCCTGTTAAAAGGGAGTTTTTCCTCTCCACTGTCGCTACAAGCATGCTTAGTGTGAGGGATTGCTGAAGAGTCAATGAGTCGATGCAATCAGCTGGTTTTCCTTAGATAGAAAACTTTGAATCAATCTGACTGGATGATGTGGTGAACTGGTAAATGCCCTAAGTTGACGTGTTGTGAATTAGCACTATAGAAATAAAATGAATTGAATATAATTTGACACTCATCCAATATAAGGCATCTATTAGAGCTGTCCGTGTCATGATTTAATTAAAGGTCTGACCCAAAATGCCGAAGACCATACAGAGAGACCAGGGAAAAGTTTAACAGGTTTATTAAGAAAATGGTGATGAATCCAGTGCTGCTCAGAACACTGTCAAACTGAAACTGGAAGGTGAGGGGAAGCCACTGCGGTTAGTTCAGGCTCAGTGGGAAATTAGATTCTTAGGCTTGAATTGGAGGAAGAGGTTCCAGACTCACTTCTCCAGAGAAAGGTGTCCTTTATGGAATCCAGTCTGTGTGGAATGTTCCAGTGATTGTCTTGTTTGGTGTTGGGCGGACGGGGTTTACTCAGTCTGCGGTTGTTCCTAGGTGAACGGAGAAGCTGACTGCCTCTCAGATTTCCTGCGGTACTTGAATGGGCTGTGGTGCAGATAAAGCTTTACTCGGTGTGAAGGTCAAATGACCTCTTGGGGAAAGTGGATCCAAACTTCTTGTTTGGAACCCCAGCTCAGTTAGAAGCTCAGTTGATGCTTCCAGAGAGAGAAGGTCAGAGAAAATCCAGTTTGCAGGATGACTTCCTGCCGAGAGGCAAAGACAAAAAACAAAGTTAAGACTCAGGTTAACAAAAGCTCAGGTTAGACTCTACTAAACTAAGCAAGGCTAGAGTGCCCTGTATTGGCAAACACTCTGGGGACGAGGAAGTAGCAGTCAGCAGCTTAAGAACACTCCACAGGTAATGAGGCAATGAGCTGCAGGTGTGCAGGGAGACCCAATGAGGACGGGGCACCACCTGGTGGAGAAGGAAAGGAAACACAAAAACAGACCACACAAACTGGATTCCTGACAGTCCAAGGTTTATTAGTTCATAATAAACATGTTCCTCTTCTTCCTCCCTTTCTGTTTACTCTCTGATTATCTTGAATAAATTACGCTTCAGCAGCAAAAGATAAAACCTAAGCCAAACACCCCACTGTGGCTAAAGAGAATCTTAATATTAACTTAAATACTGAACTGACATGAGATAGGATGCAAAACTACATTCACAAGGTTTCCTCTGTGATAGGGTTAATGATGATAACGCCTTATTGTCCTAGAAATAAACCAACACTAGTTACTTTTCTGCAGAAGAGGAGAGTAGACCCAGATGAGACTCCCTGCATGTCTGTGGTGGTCTCTGCTGGGACCTCTCTGCCCCCTGCCTTTATGATCGGACTTCAAAGGAGTAACAGGAGGGGTCAGAAGTTTACACATACAGAAAGGGGGGTGCAGGTTTATTGCTGGTGGTGATCAGTCACCTGCAACAGCTGGATAAGGCCAGGTCCTTCATGGAACAAACCTCTGCTTTCCCCATTTAGTTAAAACAATACAACATTCCCAGCAGAGCAAAGGCCTGTAACTTAGTACAAATAAAATGATTGCATTTACATTTTTCTACCACTTAGCATTATGAGAAAATCTTGCGCCTACCAATCGGCTTTGCTGCTTATCCCTTTGTTCTCTCTCTGTCTTTCTCTATAATAAAGACACATAAATATCTAATTTAATGGACACAGTTTGAACAGTGAATGATCCCAATACCAGTGTTGGCCGGGGCTCCGATCCAGCACTAAAATGGTATTGGTATCGGCCAGTACCAACAAATAGGGCACTGATACCATTTTGAGAGCCAAAAGAAATTGAACTATTGTCACCCATTCCAGGTAGGCAATGAAAACTGGATTCACTTTGTATTCGTCTTCTTCCTGCTTCACAAAGGTAGGCAGCAGCTTGACAAAGCCATGATGGCAATTATTTTACATCCAAGTAGTATGAAGGTCTTAATTTATACACACACATCAATTTAAACAGATGATATTGGTATGGTGTTGGTATCGCCGATACTTCACAGCCAGGTATCGGGGCCAAAATATGGCATTGGTGCAACTCTATAATTTAACATCACCACTCACTGTCATGATCCTGGCGCTGGTGGCCGGCTTGATTGCTCATTCCATTCACCTGTTTAACTCTGCCCTGTTTCTCATTACCACTTATCTTATTCACCTGTTTCCAGCTCCTATATATAGTGTTTGTGTTCAGTCACCAGTGCCAGATTATTCAAGCTGCTGTGAGAGTAACTCTAGCCTTCAAGTAAGTCTGTTTGTTATCCTGATTCTGAGTTGTTTTCTGTTTTGGATTTTTGGAGGGTTTTTGCCTTGCCCCTCTCTGTACTGTTTGCTGTGTTTTTTACACTGTTTTCCTGGATGCTGCTGGTTACCTAACCTGGACTGTTTCTCTGACCTCGGCTTGGATTCTCCTTAAAAACACTGTTGCCCCCTCGGCGTCAGCTAACATCAGCTCATCTTTTTTCGGTACGCAGGAAGCGGCAACGGCTGCAAACTGTCTCCCTTTCATCTGTGCTTGGACTGGACTCTGAACCAGGTCAGTGACTTTGCTCCTTGTCATTTTAAGTCCCATTTTCTCAGTCACTGACCTGTGTTTTCTACCTCTGCAGTTATCCGCCCCACTGATGATAAGCTGCTCGCCAAGTTATTGGTTCTAAATAAAGCTTGTTGTAAACCGTCCTGAACTGTCTGTCTGATCATTGGCTCCAAGTTTCTGAGGTCATTACACTTACTGCTTGTTTAAAGGCTTGTCTTGTCTGTCATTAGTGTAGCATTAGAGGACTTCATAGAAATATTAGATTACTAAATTGCAACATTGGGTTCAAACTGAACTTCATATTAAATTCAAAGCAAAGTCTCCCACTTCAGCTGCATTAGTGTTTTGGCTCGGTTAGCTGGTTCTCCCATTAAAGTGTGTTTGAGTTACAAAGGACTGGCTTATATGTAAGGGTAATATGAAATATTCTTTAACTATAAGTCATGGTCACTTTTAATATTTGATTCTATTATGGAAAAAGGATATACCACTGCAACGACAACTCCCAGAAAGTGTTGGCCAAGCAAACACTATAGCTATGTCTGAAGGTCCACCATAACCACTATGAGTGTGACTCAACCTGATTTAAAATATTTATAAATTACTGCATTTTGTCTGACGACAGTGTCTAACTTTAATTGCTCCGCTTCTCCTGTTAATACGGTAAACCCTTCCAGAGCGTCCGGCTCCAGGCTGCAGGTGATCCAGATGATCCAATGAGCTGCTGTCAGTCTGGGTTGCTGCTGCTGCTACTTTTAGACACAGCAGGCAAACCTGTGGCAAGCCGGGTGATGGGAAAGAAGGAGAAGACGATGAGAAAAAGAGAGCAGAGAAAGTGTGGACTGCTGGAAGATCTGTGGTGAACTGGTGAAAGAAAAGTGAAATGGCGTGCTCAAAGATGACCCTGCACATTTAGAGGATGTTTGGCTCAACCTGCTGCTGTGAAGCAGGATTCTCCACCATGAACAGAATCTAAAATAAATCTGGATCCAGGCTCAGAATGAGCTCCTTGATATGTACTTGAGAATGGCTTAGTCTCCATTCAAACGTACACCTTTAGGGAAATTCAACCTAATCTGGAAAAGAAGTCTTCCACTGCATTAAATTGTCCTTTTCTTGAGAAGAGAAATATATTTCAGTTTATAAATATGGAAGAATAAGAATATTCCAAGATTATTTGTAATACAGTTGCCAAACTCACATATAACTCTGTTAAACCATCAATTGTTTGAATCCAATCCAACTGTATTTATGAAGGACTTTTAAATGACCAAAGTGCTGTACAATGATCAACACTACATCCATGCAGACTCAGGGGATTTATATTAAATAAAAACAATAAAATCCTGAAATACATAAGAAACATCTGAATTAAAAACTACAAATGCCTGTATAGAAAATTAACATCTCATTTGGTTTTAAAAGCCAGAGCAAAGAGATGCTTTATCAGAGATGATTAGACTCCTTAATACACAATGGCGGGTCATTCCATATCTTGGTTGCCACACAATCCCCACTGAGCTTCCTTTTGGTTTCAGGCACCTGAAGAAGTAGCGGATCAGCTGATCTGAGTAAACGAGAGGGGTTTATGAAGGTGCAACAGCTCAGAATGATAAGACGGAGGAAGACTATGAGGAGACAAAATAATTTTAAAATGAATCCTCAAATGTACAGGGAGCAAGTGTAATGAGGCTAAAATGGGGCTAGATACTGCTGTGTGCCAGATGAAAGACTTGCTGCAGCATTTTGAACAGTTGATCAATGTTGGAGGGACTAAAGTGTATTAGAGTAATCCAGCAGTAATGAAGGAATGGATTAATGTCTCTATGTTCTCTGGAGAGAATGGGTTTTATTTTGGCCAGCTGCCTTAATTGAAATAAACTTGTATTTGCAGTTTCTTTAATCTCAACTAATAATGTTTGGATAGCACATACAAAGTAAATATTCATTTCTAATGTTGAACCCAAGCAACTGAAGCTTTCAGTACTTTTACAATATTCTAGGACTTTATTCCAGACAAGAGGAGCATAACAGGTTCTCCTTGCTTGGTTCTGGTTCCATTAATCCAAAGTAGATTTGAGCCAGAAGAGGAATTCTGTAGCTAAGCCATTCAGTGATTTATAGACTAACTGAGGTATTGTGAGGTTTATTCTCTAAGAGCTAAGGTGCTAGTGTAATGACTTTAGAACTGCGGTGATGTGCTCTACGTTTTTAGGTTTGATAAAGGAGCAAACAACAGTATTTATGATGACCTGAAGCTGCCTAATCGGCCTTTTAGGCAGACCTGTGAAGATGGCATTGCAGTAATAAATTCTACTAAAGATTTACGCATGGATTTGTTTTTTATGGTCTATCCAAGATGATAGTCCTTTAACCCTTGAGACGTTTTTTAGGTTATAGAAGGCTGATTTTGTTTCTGACTCTGAATCCACCACTACCCCAGATTTCCAACCTGATGGGTAGTTACTAGCTCAACTAAATGCAGTGGTATTCTAACTTTTGATTACTCTTCTTTTGGTTAAAAAACTATTACCTTCAGTTTTGTCTTGATTCATCTGAAGCAACTGTCTATGGGTTATTTTTACCATGGATTTACCCAGTCCTTGAATGAGTTCATATTGACATGGTGACATCCTAATGGATAGATTGATTGATTGATTGATTGATTGATTGACTGATTGATTGATTGATTGATTGACTGATTGATTGATTGATTGATTGATTGACTGATTGATTGATTGATTGATTGACTGATTGATTGATTGATTAACTGATTGATTGACTGATTGATTGATTGATTGACTGATTGATTGACTGATTGATTGACTGATTGATTGACTGATTGATTGATTGATTGATTGATTGACTGATTGATTGATTGATTGATTGATTGACTGATTGATTGATTGATTGATTGACTGATTGATTGATTGATTGACTGATTGATTGACTGATTGATTGATTGATTGACTGATTGATTGACTGATTGATTGACTGATTGATTGATTGATTGATTGACTGATTGATTGATTGATTGATTGACTGATTGATTGATTGATTGACTGATTGATTGACTGATTGATTGATTGACTGATTGATTGATTGATTGACTGATTGATTGACTGATTGATTGATTGATTGACTGATTGATTGATTGATTGACTGACTGACTGATTGATTGACTGATTGATTGATTGATTGACTGACTGACTGACTGATTGATTGATTGATTGATTGATTGATTGATTGATTGATTGATTGATTGATTGATTGATTGATTGATTGATTGACTGCTGTATTCCATCACAAACCAGAAACTCAGAAGGTTAAGGTTGGATAAGGAAGACAGAGTGGGTCAAATGCAGATTCAAAGACACAAAATGTGAGTCCATCAAGGCTGTGAAAGAGAATAATTGACTGTATTCTGTGAGGCTGTAAAACTAGTTTTCTGCCAACAACTCTGTGCCTGTCTGGAAACGGCTTAGACAGATCACAAATTGCATCCCTAACCCCCCCCCCTACTCCATGAATGACCAACGGTTAGCCAACCACCTGAATGACTTCTACTGTTGTTTCGACAGTCCTGCAAACACCATCCACGACACCTCACCCACCTCAACGGGAACCCGGGCACCTCTCACTGTACCCACCTTAAATACCCTCCCATCTCCCCTCCACCCACCTCAGTAAGAACTCTTTCCATAAACGAGAGAGATGTTAATAATCTCTACAGAAGAACGAACCCCTGGAAATCTGCTGGACCAGATTCTGTCTCTCCAGCCTCCTTCAAGCACTGTGCTGATCAGCTGTCTCCAGTCTTCACAGACATTATGTACCATCCTGCTTCAAATCCTCCACTATTATCCCTGTTCCCAAGAAGCCAAAGGTCCACGGGACTTAATTACTTTAGACCCGTCACCCTGACCTCTGTGGTTAAGAAGTCCTTTCAGCACCTTGTGTTTTCACACCTGAATGAGATCACTGACCCCTCCTGGACCCCCTACAGTTTGCTTACGGAGCCAGCAGGTCTGCAGACAACGCTGTCAACTTGGGCCTTCACTACATCTTCCAGCACCTGGATTCTGCAGACACCTATGCCAGGATCTTGCTTGTGGATTTCAGCACTCCCTTTAATCCAACCATCCCAGCTCTGATTCAGGGGAAGCTCTCCCAGCTGAGTCTGCCTGACTCCACCTGCAGGTGGATTACAGACTTCCTGTCTGACAGGAAGCAGCAGGTGAAGATTGGAAAAAATGTCTCTAACTTACAGCTCATCAGCACTGGTTCACCCCTGGGTTTTGTTCTTTCTCCTCTGCTCTTCCCCCTGTAGACCAGCAGTTGCACTTAAAGTCATGCAACCTCCAGTCTGTCAAGCTTCTTAAGTTTGCAGATGACACCACTCTAATCTGACTTATCTCTGATGGTGACAAGTACGCCTACAGGTGGGAGGTTAACCATCTGGTGACCTGGTGCGAGGAGAACAACCTGGAGCTCAGCCTTCTAATAACAGTGGAGATGCTTGTGGATTTCAGGAAGAACTCAGCCCCAGCTATCCCCATCACCCTCTGGGACTCCACCATTGACACTGTGGAATCTTTCTCCTTCCTGGGAACTATCATCTCACAAGAGCTAAAGCGGCCAAGAAAACCCACTAGAGGATGTACTTCCTGCGACAGCTAAAAAAAATTCAACCTGCCCAGGACAATGATGGTGAACTTCTTCTCCTCCATCATTGAGTCCATCCTCACCTCCTCCATCACCATCTGGTACGTTGGTGCCAAGGAAAAGGGCAGCCTGCAGCGTGTCATCCGGTCTGCAGAGAAGCTGATTGGCTGCAATCTTCCATCTCTCCAGGAGCTGGAGTCATGTACGCCTCCAGGACTCTGAGGCATGCAGGGAAGATTGTGGCTGATCTCTCGCACCCCACAAACTATTTCATACACTTCACTCTGGATGGAGACTGCGGTCCATCAGGACAAAGACCTCACGCCACAAGAACAGTTTCTTCCCATCCGCTACCAGCCTTATCAACAAGGACTCCCTCCCCCATTCAAGACCTAGAAGTTACACCAATGTAGCATCTTCTTACCTCTTGCGTTACATTAATGCACAGTCTACTGTGTACATAGTATATGGCTATATACTATTTATTGTATATTGTATGTTTTGTATTGTCTATAGCTATAGATTCTGTATTCTGTATATATATCTAATTTATCTTCACCATCAACATCAAGTCAAATTCCTTGTAAGCGCAAACCTACTTGTCAATAAATCTGATTCTGATTTGAGTCAATGAGTCGATGCAATCAACTGGTTTTCCTTAGATAGAAAACTTTGAATCAATTTGACTGGATGATCTGGTTGAACTGTCTTTGTAAAGTGCCTTGAAATGACGTGTTATGATTTGGCGCTATATAAATAAACTGAATTGAATGGACATCGGTTTCCAGGCTAAATCTAGTCATAGTCTTAGTTTTAGTCCAATTGAAAATTGTGCTGAGTCGGTCAGATTTTGTCCAGCTGTAGTCGAATGATAGATGATACAAACACAGTTTCGTCTATTCAAAAATCTGAAAATTACAGCTTCTCACCTTTCACTTTTCAACCAAATGTAGATGTTTGGACACAAATCATGTCATCCTTTCAATGTCTTTTCAACCAGTTTTTGCTTTGTAGTAGTGATGTTATGAGATGAGCCGAGGCTTCGAGGCGTGTGTCGAGTAATGGAGGGGGCGTTTCCCCGAAGCGCGTGTCACGGCGTGATTCATTTAGGAGAGGGGCCCAAATTTATGACGTCCGAGGCCTCGCTACCGTGATATCACGTGACCGCTACGCGAAGTGGTTCGGGAAGCGCAAGAATTTTGACAGGCATCTAAACAGCCTCAGTGTTCAGTCATGATGTGGGAGTTTGGAGGAGAGATGCTGTCAGCTGGATAGATTCTAAGAATAGATTTGTTTTTTTTCCCCAACCAATCTAGTTGGTTAAAACTAATTTGGTTAGAATAAACAATGTAATGATCAAAACCTGAGCAAGCCACCAGAAAAAGTCAATGTTAACATGTCACTATTAAGTAGTATTTTCCTCTGAACTGTTGTGATCTATATAGGTGGTATCAGCTGTAAGAGACAGGTTTCCACTCTAGAGGTTGACGGTTCAAGACCTGTCTTTGACTTTTGAAAGTTGCGATTAAACTTAATTAGAGACTAAATTGCATTGTTTTGCCCGAGTAAAAATATAGATTGGGTAAATTAGGTCGGTTTAGCCAAAAGATTGGTTGAACACAACTTCCAACATGATTAAAACCAAAAAACGTGGAAAAACTATCATGTTTGAATAAAAATGACTAACACCTTTCATTTTGCTCATCATTGCCCGATTTGCGCAAACACTTTCACTGTCTGCTTGAGTTTATTTCACTAAAATGGCAGAAAAACTGTGCGCCTTAAATGATTGTTCTAACAAATGTTACACTTAGAAAAATTACAAAAGATTTTATTATGCACACCAACCATTAACAATTTCAAGGAACCTAAAAGGGGAAGAAAAAAATCACAGATTTTATTACAAACTGTAGTTCTGCTCTCCACCAGTAGGTGGCGACATGTTCACATGAAGCCTCATGAACTGTTGGGATCCTTGAAGCAATTTGGCCAAACGGTTCAATGCCTCATGAGGCTTCATCTCGCCATCACAACTTTATAGGTACCTTCTTGCCTGTCCTTATTGTGTCTCATAGAAATCATCTCATCAACCACCTTCTTGCATACCCAATTCATATTGCTGTTGATTTAATTAGTCCACTCTCATCATCCCAAGGAATGATCACAGTCTTCACTGTCATCAATGATTTTTCTAAAGCCTTTCATCTCATTCCCCTCAGAAAACTCCCATCAGCTCAGCTCCTGGTGAAGCATTTCTTCCACCTCCATGGGATCCATGTCAGAGAACCTCAATTCATCTCTCATGTTTGGCAAGGTAGATTCGATGCCAAGGTCTCTCTAACTTCTGGTTATTATCTTCAGTCTAACAGTCGAAGCAAAAGAATGGAAAAAGATATGAAATCCATACCCCATCTCTATTAACCCAACTGACTGGAGGAAGTGTCTCCCCTGCATGGAGTATGATCATAACTCAGACATCTCTGCTGCTACTGGTTTCCCTTGACTAGAAACCACCACTTTCCAGCTGATGAGAAAAACATTTCTGTAACCTCTGTCTATCATCACCTCCGCCACTGCAGACATGTTTGGTCTAACACAATCTGCATTGTGCACCTCACTGCTGATCAAAAACGTTTCTTCACCAACAAGAAACGCCAGTGAGAAGTTTGGCTGTCCTTACGTAACATTCCACTCAAATCTACCTCTATGAAACTTGATCTACGTTTGTTCCAGATTTCAAAGTCACCTTACCATATTGTAATAAAATGCTTGTATCCTTGTCTTCTGAGACACCCATTTGGTATGTGATCAACAGTTAAGTGGCCGTAATTAGCGTAATTAGCGGTTATCAGTCACATAGAATGGCTCCAGGGCTCCAGGCTGAACCCTGATTATATGATGATTCTGATTATATGCAGTTTATTGTTGAGAACGACGCTACGGAAGCCGGCAGACCAAACCAGATGAAAGTGCGCACTCAGCGTCTGCTCTGCCAATAATGCAAGCGTAGAAGAAGAAATGTCCTGTTTACCTGTGCAAAGAAAGAAACAACCAAAGAAAAATGTCTGAGGACTTCAGTGTTGAGGAAGAGCATGAGTTCTTTGCCGAGCTGAATGCGCTGGTTTGGTCTGCCGGCTTCCGTAGCGTCGTGATCGCGCAGGTGCGCGCTTTCAGGAAATCCTATACACTACTGTTTATGCTCTAAAAACATTCTAAATGACTTCGTTTCGAGTAAATTATGGACGCTACCCACTCAGCACACTTGGAATACATTGGACGAGCAGTATGGAGGAATATTGACACGTTTTTTGTGGACTTTTATGGACCTTTCTGTCTCGGGCGCCATAGACCTCCATTATTTGAATGTCAGCAGACAGCAAGAAGCCTCCCAGATCTCCAGATGCATTTGAGATATCAAAAAAGTACTCCAGAGTGTTGTTCAGCATGGGGGTGAGTAGAAAATGAAGGCTAATCATGTTTTGGGTGTACTATTCCTTTAAAAGCCTTTGGTACATATCCCTGTAACAGAGATAGATTAATCACATCTAAAATGGAGGAGGAGATCAAAGGGAATACCTCCTTAAATAACCTGGTTGGAACTGGATCTAACATACAAGTTGAAGGCTTAGATGAAGACAATCATTTTGCTAATTCAGAAAGTTCAACTGGATCAAAGCAGTCTAAACCCGGTTCAGATTCCATGACCTCCTCAGATACAATCGCGGATAGAGGAGTGCTTATGATCTTATTTATAATAAGATCAATCTTATTTATAAAGAATCCCATAAAATCATTACTTCAAAGAGCAGGTGGGACGATTCAACAGAGCTATGGCTCTGGGTGAGTTTGGCAATTGGATTAAAAAGAAATCTTCTCAATTCAAAGGGCCCCATAAATGTCTTTGCCTAGGGACCCAAATTACCTTAATCCGCCCCTGCTTCGATTCTCTCCTCCGGGTTTCATCTGTTGTGCCCAGAAGGACCTCCCCTGTCGCCCTACACTCACGCCCATTTATGAGAAAACAGATTGAAACATGATTGAAAATGGAAATTTTAAACATATTCTTCATGTTTTCATATTTCTTATAGATGAATGCCTTAAAATTGATAGTTGTGGTGGACAGATAAATTTGATTTAATAGGATTTTACTTGTACGGACACACGTTTCAGTCGATGTGCTACAGTCAGTGTGCGATGAATAAATTCTCTGCTCAGTGGATGCTGATTCCCTATTTTGCTATCAGCTCCATTCTAGATCATTTCTGACACTTTATATGTTACACTTAGAACCTGGAACCTGCAGAAGATTCCCTCCCCTCCTTATTTTTTTACATTCCTTCAGATCGCGCTATCTTTGCCGCTTGGCCTTGATGATGTTCAGAACACCTAGGCTGTGCGTTACTCATAATCATAACCTGTCAAATGTAAAAAGGGCAATATTATTGCCATTATTGTTAATATTTAATAGAAGTTTACTCGTTCAGTGATAAAATGTCCCAGGGGATCGTGGGGTGGTCATTTAAGAAGGGGGATGATTTTTAGGATTTTTCTAAGAAGGAGGATGCCATCTCCCTTCAAGTCGAGTACTGGCAGTCAGTATGTGTGTGTTGCAGATCATCTGCTGTGATTGTGTGCATTTTTGGTGACAGGTGCAAATGTGATATGGACCAATTTACTTAAATGTGGATATAAATGTGTGATGGTCATCAGTGAGAGTTTGGAAAAGTAAGGTGGTTATAAAAGGTGAACAAGAATATGACTGTGACCTGGCAGCCATCTCCTGTAGATAATCCACTTGGTCGTGACTTTCAGTGGGTAACCATGTCTCCCTCCTAGACTTTCTCCTCATTTAAACAAAAAAACATATTTAACTACAGCTAGTTGCCAAAGCGTTGTACTTACTAGCATAAGTAAATACAAGATAAAAGCAAGACATCCAGCAGACATTTAAAATACTCATAAAACAGAAAAGAGACAAAAGGAGAGCATGCCAGCTCTGTTCTAAGGCTAATTAAAAAGAACATCACTCATTGAATGGCTTGATATTTTATGTTTAATTTCAATCTGTCAATCACTGATTGAACGCCAGCAGACAAAAAAGAAAAGAAAGGAGAAGGACGATGGGAAGCAAAGAACTAATTAGGCAACTGTGTAATTTTAATTAGCTGTTTTGATAATTAAACTAATTAGGTCCCCCGTGTTTTCACAATGTGCAGTCAACTGGAGTTCTTTTTTTTTGCTTAATCAAGGCTTCAGAGCTTTACTCGCTTGGTTAATTAGTCACTTTTGCATCTAAAAGCTTTATTGATAGCCTTAATTTTCAGTTGAAATGAGAAAGCCGCTGTCAATAATTTGGATAACTGCCCGCTGTTTGATGCAGACAACAAAAGTCCGCTGCCTTAGTTAGACCCCCCAAGGGTATTTTCATGAATTCTTAAGCTTGATGATCTACATATTATCAAATAAGCTCCCTCTTGCCTACTGTCTTTTTTGACCTTACTAACTAACTGAGAATGGGGTCGAGGAGCCAAAGACTGACCGGCCACGCCCTTTGTTATCTCCCAAAACACCTGCCCAAAGCCAGAACCATAACATTTTGTTATTCTTCTCTCTCTGTTGCTAACGTTACGAGTAATGCACGTGTATTAACAGGAAAACAAGGCAAGAGCAAGAAAGCAAAGTTGACTTCTAGCTTTGTTGCTAATTAGTGTCCTTGGAATTAAACGAGGAGCTTGTTGTTCACCTCCAGTTCCTGCGGCTCATGTTTGTGAATTGAATAATTGATTCTCCTCCACTAATCAGGGAACAACATAATGAGCCAGTTTAATTAAATGGGGAACTAACCTAGCAGCACTGGGAAAATATTTGCTAAATTCCAAGTGATCAGAAATAGCACAGCCATAGGGGAAACATTTGAAAAACATTGTTTTTATTACTGAATAAACTTAAAAAAACTTTCTCTGATGAGAATTATTTAAAAAGAAAAACAGCCCTATACCACTAGTTACCTGTCCAGGGTCTACCCAGCCCTCTGCCCATAGACTGTAATCCTGACATGGAGAGGATGGATGGATGGATGGATGGATGGATGGATGGATGGATGGATGGATGGATGGATGGATGGATGGATGGATGGATGGATGGATGGATGGATGGATGGATGGATGAATGGTTGATGGATGGATGGATGCACGGATGGATGGATGGTGGATGGTTGATGGATGGATGGATGGATGATGGATGGATGAATGGATGGATGGATAATGGATGGATAGATGATGGATTAATGGATGGATGGATGGATGGATGATGAATGGATGGATGGATGATGGATGGATGGATGATGAATGGATGGATGGATGGATGGATGGATGAATGATGGATGGATGGATGGATGATGAATGAATGGATGGATGGATGGATGATGAATGGATGGATGGATGGATGGATGGATGGATGGATGGATGGATGATGAATGGATGGATGGATGGATGGATGGATGGCTGAATGGATGGATGGATGATGAATGGATGAATGGATGGATAATGGATGGATAGATGATGTATTAATGGATGGATGATGAATGGTTGATGGATGGATGATGAATGGATGGATGGATGGATGATGAATGGATGGATGGATGGATGGATGGATGAATGGATGGATGGATGATGAATGGATGGATGGATGGATGGCTGAATGGATGGATGGATGATGAATGGATGGATGGATGGATGGATGAATGGATGGATGAATGGATGGATGAATGGATGGATGATGAATGGATGGATGGATGGATGATGAATGGATAGATGGATGATGGATGGATGGCTGAATGGATGGATGATGAATGGATGGATGGATGATGAATGGATGGATGGATGGATGGATGGATGGATGGATGGATGGATGGATGGATGATGAATGGATGGATGGATGGATGGCTGAATGGATGGATGGATGATGAATGGATGGATAGATGATGAATGGATGGATGGATGGATGAATGGATGGATGATGGATGGATGAATGGATGGATGGATGGATGGATGGATGGATGGATGGATGATGAATGGATGGATGGATGGATGGCTGAATGGATGGAAGGGTGATGAATGGATGGATTGATGATGAATGGATGGATGGATGGATGGATGATGGATGGATGAATGGATGGATGGATGGCAGAATGGATGGATGGATGATGAATGGATGGATAGATGATGAATGGATGGATGGATGAATGGATGGATGGATGGATGGATGATGAATGAATGGATGGATGGATGGCTGAATGGATGGATGATGAATGGATGGATGGATGATGAATGGATGGATGGATGGATGGATTGATGAATGGATGGATGAATGGATGGATGAATGGATGGATGGATGGATGGATGATGAATGGATGGATGGATGGATGATGAATGGATAGATGGATGATGGATGGATGGCTGAATGGATGGATGATGAATGGATGGATGGATGATGAATGGATGGATGGATGGATGGATGATGAATGGATGGATGGATGGATGGCTGAATGGATGGATGGATGATGAATGGATGGATAGATGATGAATGGATGGATGGATGGATGAATGGATGGATGATGGATGGATGAATGGATGGATGGATGGATGGATGGATGGATGGATGATGAATGGATGGATGGATGGCTGAATGGATGGAAGGATGATGAATGGATGGATGGATGATGAATGGATGGATGGATGGATGGATGATGGATGGATGAATGGATGGATGGATGGCAGAATGGATGGATGGATGATGAATGGATGGATAGATGATGAATGGATGGATGGATGGATGGATGAATGGATGGATGGATGGATGGATGATGAATGAATGGATGGATGGATGGCTGAATGGATGGATGATGAATGGATGGATGGATGATGAATGGATGGATGGATGGATGGATGGATGGATGAATGGATGGATGGATGGATGATGATGAATGGATGGATGGATGGATGGATGAATGGGTGGATGGATGGATGGATGGATGGATGGAAGGAAGGATGATGGATGAATGGATGGATGGATGGAAGGAGGATGGATGGATGGATGGATGATGAATGGATGGATGGATGATGAATGGATGGATGGATGGATGATGGATGGATGGATGGATGGATGAATGGATGGATGGATGGATGGATGGATGAATGGATGGAAGGAAGGATGATGGATGGATGGATGGATGGATGGATGGATGGATGATGAATGGATGGATGGATGATGAATGGATGGATGGATGATGGATGGATGGATGAATGGATGGATGGATGGATGGATGGATGAATGGATGGAAGGAAGGATGATGGATGGATGGATGGATGATGGATGGATGGATGATGGATGGAAGGATGATGGATGAGCATTAAACCATCATCCTCAGATCATGCAGATCTTGTCTCATTCAGTTTCCTTTTACTGTCTCTTATTTTTTATAATGAGGAACTTTCATAGATCCAAACTGGGGGGAAGAAAACTGGACCTAAGCCTGGATCTGCTCACCGTAACACAGGGCAGCTGTGACCCAATATGATTACAGACTTCTGCTGCTTCCTCGTCTTTTTTAGATTTGGTTTGCTCCGCTCCTCATCTATATGTTAACAGCTACCAAACAGCTAGCCAACAGCATTTTCTGCACACATCATGCTCATGCACTCTTTCTACCGTAATAACAGTCTACACACAACATTTCCCCCCTCATTCATAAAATGGTAAAATCAAGGAGTTTTCCGTAGATGGTACTGTACCAGGGTTCAAGTAAACTCGATCAGCTCTTCCTAGCCGTGCACGCTCACGGTGAAGCGATACAACTTCTGTTGAGGATAACTACCTTGGCACAACAACGGCTTTAGCTGGGGACAGGTGGCCCAAAATGGGAATGTCTATTCACCATAATCAAAGGTTTCTTCTCAGGCGCCTATGAGGGAACCAGTAAGGCAGATGACCTTTGAGTTGGTTTATATCACAAAAAAGGGTAGAAATTAGGACATTAAGTTAGTCAGGGTACAAACTATATGGAGGTACTGTGCATTTGTGGATGTTGACACTCTTCTGACACCATATTCTACCTTCATACACCTACAATATACAGTCTGGCCAGGATGGAACTGAGGGCTACTTTATTCGACTTAAGGGCGGAAATTTAAAAACTTCTGCCAGCAGTGGTGATGCTGGATTTAAAGCTTACAGCTACTTCTTCGAGTTGGACCACAGCTCCAGAGTTTCCAACACACACAGCTTGATCTCTAACAGTAAAGTTGGAACTCTATCCGTAAGACTATGGGCATAGATTTATGGAGCTAGAAGAGTCTCAATATCCTCTAATGCAAGATCTGCACATCCATAATAATTAGCATCACTGCACGTGATGTAATCAGTTCCTTTGCTCCTAAGCTACAAAAGCGACGGTCCAATGCATCTGTGACAATAGCTGGTGATTTTAATCATGCATCACCTGCAGTGAAAGGAAATGTGAGAAGATGGTTACTGGAAGCTGAAAAAGATTGCAAGGTTGCTTTGAGATTACAGGTGACAAAGAAATCACTGGAAAGACTGATTGTGCAAGGACCAGGGTTTGAGACGGCCGTGAGTACATGAGAACTGCATTTCTACGTACCGGTAATCATTTTCACAGGAGGCACAATATTTTATTTATCATTATCTATCCATCTTTCTTCTCCCACTTCATCTGTCAGGGTCACTATGGCGCAGGTGCTTGTCTCCAGGGATCTGTACACCATACTTTTTAAAAATCATTCAATCCGTTAGCCAAATGAACTCTTCCTATGAAATGGTTCAGAAAACCAGACTCTTTACCAAACTAGACCTCCATAAAGCCAATGGTCATTATATAACCTCAGCAGACTTCCAGGCTTTGGTTATTGAAATTATAGGAGAAATGGTAGAAGAGTATGTGTTTGTTTAACTTGATGATATCATGATTTATTCCAATCGTCTAGAGTCTCATAATTTCTGCCACTCTGCAGAATCTGCCAATCAGTCAATCTCTAACGTTCTGCTCTCTCTGCTTTTTCTCATAGTAGCTTCATCTGGTCTGTTCCTGTTTGGCTGTGACTCCATCCTGGAGAGAAATATCAGCTGTGCTGCTGCCATCAACACCTTTGTTTCTAGATGCTGGAGCTTGGCCTGTTTTCCAGTGTAGTCCTGTTTCTCTGACTGTGACTAACTGGATGTGCTCTCTTCATCCTCTGACATGGGAGCTGGCCTGGAGCTCGTCTGCCTGGCTGTTTGTTTCCTGGACGGGGCCGCCTGTGGAGCTGGTTGACAGTTGCCTTTGGTATCTATGCTTCTTTTTCTATGTCTGCTTCTGTCTCCTTGAACCCCAGTCGGCCTCAGCAGATGGCCGCTCACACTGAGCCTGGTTCTGCTGGAGGTTTCTTCCTGTTCAAAGGGAGTTTTTCCTCTCCACTGTCGCTACAAGCATGCTTAGTGTGAGGGATTGCTGAAGAGTCAATGAGTCGATGCAATCAGCTGGTTTTCCTTAGATAGAAAACTTTTAATCAATCTGACTGGATGATCTGGTGAACTGTAAAGTGAACTGAGATGACATGTGTTGTGAACTGGCGCTATAGAAATAAACTGAACTGAATTGAAACAGGTGTTGGTGGAAACTCTTCCACCGAGATTTATAAATACCACCTATAGTGATACTAAAAAACGGATTGGTGTTAACCATGAGTTGGTTCTAGCTCTTAATGAAAATATGACAATAGTTATTTAAAAAAAAGGACAATCCATTTTGAATGAAGATCAATAAAATCACTGGAAAGTTTTTTTATGCCTGTTTTAATGTTGTTAATTCTCTTACCCAACCAAGTTACCACTGATCCTTCCTTCAGATTTCTAGAATTATGTAGTTGAGCTGAAGGCAGAGTTGGTTTCTAAAGATGGTAGAAGAATACATCCAAAGTAGAGTAACATGGCATTTATAAAGAAATTAAGTAATGACGTAAAATCCACTGTCAATGGGAAATATATATACTGAGGTGGAGACTAAAAGGACAATGACTGGAGTTAATGTACTAAGTGGGAGCAGGTTTGCAGAGAAGGTACTAGAAGGAAACTCACCCCAAGATTCCACATCCTCCATCACCGCTCCGCCCCACGCATATACGGCTTGTGCGGAGCACGGGTCACCATCTGCGGGTGGACCTATTCGTCCGTTTCAATATGCATGTTTTCTAAACAAAAACAAGGCTTTGTTGGGCTGCTGTATAAAACCTGTAACTCAACGCTATTCCAGACATTTTAATTGAAAAAGCTTCCTGGATGGGAAAAGAAAGTTTTTTGGAATGGCTATGACCTGGATGATTAAGAATTTTTACCAGCATAATACAATTTTATATGATCCTAATTCTCCCTTACAAAGAACCACAAAGAAAAAATAGTGTTTGGGCAGAAACGTGTGATTGATGCTGATGGTGAGATTTAGTGATGTCATAATAAATGAAGCTTTCATTACAGCAGGTTTTTATGATATTATCGTGCATAATCTCCTCCAACTTCAGGGAAGTTGGAGCAGAGCAAGACAGGAGGAATAGCAGGGCGGGGTGTAGCAGGGCGGGGGATAGCGGGGCGGGGTGTAGCTGGGCGGAGTGTAGCAGGGCGGGGGATAGCGGTGCGGGGTGTAGCAGGGCGGAGTGTAGCAGGGCGGGGGATAGCAGGGCGGGGTGTAGCTTGGCGGAGTGTAGCAGGGTGGAGTGTAGCGGGGCGGAGTGTAGCAGGGCGGGGTGTAGCTGGGCGGGGTGTAGCGGGATGTAGCCGGGCGTGGTGTAGCAGGGCGGAGTGTAGCAGGGCGGGGTGTAGCGGGGCGGAGTGTAGCAGGGCTGGGTTGTAGCCGGGCGGGGTGTAGCGGGGTGGAGTGTAGCGGGGCGGGGTGTAGCGGGGTGGAGTGTAGCAGGGCGGGGTGTAGCAGGGTTGAGTGTAGCCGGGCGTGGTGTAGCAGGGCGGAGTGTAGCAGGGCGGGGTGTAGCGGGGCGGAGTGTAGCAGGGCTGGGTTGTAGCCGGGCGGGGTGTAGCGGGGTGGAGTGTAGCGGGGCGGGGTGTAGCGGGGTGGAGTGTAGCAGGGCGGGGTGTAGCAGGGTTGAGTGTAGCAGGGCGGGCTGTAGCTTGGCGGAGTGTAGCAGGGTGGAGTGTAGCAGGGCGGGGTGTAGCTTGGCGGAGTGTAGCAGGGTGGTGTGTAGCAGGGCAAAGTGTAGTGGGGCGGAGTGTTACAGGGCGGGGTGTAGCTGGGCAGGGTGTAGCTTGGCGGAGTGTAGCAGGGTGGAGTGTAGCAGGGCGGGGTGTAGCTTGGCGGAGTGTAGCAGGGTGGAGTGTAGCAGGGCAAAGTGTAGTGGGGTGGAGTGTAGCAGGGCGGGGTGTAGCTGGGCGGGGTGTAGCGGGGCGGAGTGTAGCAGGGCTGGGTTGTAGCTGTGCGGGGTGTAGCGGGATGTAGCCGGGCGTGGTGTAGCAGGGCGGAGTGTAGCAGGGCGGGGTGTAGCGGGGCGGAGTGTAGCAGGGCTGGGTTGTAGCCGGGCGGGGTGTAGCGGGGTGGTGTGTAGCGGGGCGGGGTGTAGCGGGGTGGAGTGTAGCAGGGCGGGGTGTAGCAGGGTTGAGGGTGGAAGGGCGGGGTGTAGCTTGGCGGAGTGTAGTAGGGTGGAGTGTAGCAGGGCAGGGTGTAGCTTGGCGGAGTGTAGCAGGGTGGAGTGTAGCAGGGCAAAGTGTAGTGGGGCGGAGTGTTACAGGGCGGGGTGTAGCTGGGCAGGGTGTAGCGGGGTGGAGTGTAGCAGGGCGGGGTTGTAGCTGGGAGGGGTGTAGCAGGGCAGAGTGTAGCAGGGCGGTTTGTAGCTTGGCGGAGTGTAGCAGGGTGGAGTGTAGCAGGGCGGGGTGTAGCTTAGCGGAGTGTAGCAGGGTGGAGGTTAGCAGGGCAAAGTGTAGTGGGGCGGAGTGTAGCAGGGCGGGGTGTAGCTGGGCGGGGTGTAGCGGGGCGGAGTGTAGCAGGGCTGGGTTGTAGCTGGGCGGGGTGTAGCAGGGCAGAGTGTAGCAGGGCGGGGTGTAGCGGGGCGGAGTGTAGCAGGGCTGGGTTGTAGCTGGGCGGGGTGTAGCGAGGTGTAGCAGGGCGGGGTTGTAGCTGGGCGGGGTGTAGCGGGGCGGAGTGTAGCGGGCTGGAGCGTAGCAGGGTGGAGTGTAGCGGGGCGGAGTGTAGTGGGTTGGAGCGTAGTGGGCCGAAGTGTAGCGGGTTGGAGCGTAGCGGGGTGGAGTGTAGCGGGGCGGAGTGTAGTGGGTTGGAGCGTAGCGGGGCGAAGTGTAGCAGGGTGGAGTGTAGCGGGGTGGAGTGTAGTGGGTTGGAGCGTAGCGGGGCAGAGTGTAGTGGGTTGGAGCATAGCGGGGCGGAGTGTAGCAGGGTGGAGTGTAGCGGGGTGGAGTGTAGCGGGTTGGAGCGTAGCGGGGTGGAGTGTAGTGGGGTGGAGTATAGTGGGTTGGAGTGTAGCAGGGTGGAGTGTAGCGGGGTGGAGTGTAGCAGGTTTGAGTGTAGCAGGTTTGAGCGTAGCAGGGTGGAGTGTAGCGGGGTGGAGTGTAGCGGGTTGGAGCGTAGCACGGTGGAGTGTAGCGGGGCGGAGTGTAGTGGGTTGGGGCATAGCGGGGCGGAGTGTAGCAGGGTGGAGTGTAGCGGGTTGGAGCGTAGGGGGGTGGAGCGTAGGGGGGTGGAGTGTAGCGGGGCGGAGTGTAGCGGGCTGGAGCGTAGCGGGGTGGAGTGTAGCGGGGCGGAGTGTAGCGGGCTGGAGCGTAGTGGGTTGGAGCGTAGCGGGGCGTAGTGTAGCGGGCACTAAGGCAAGGAGGACCAGGAACAAAAAACAGAGTCCAGAAAACAAAAAACAGCCCACCCAGAGTGGGCGGAGGGGGCACTAAGGCAAGGAGGGCCAGGAACAAAAAAAAAAGTCCAGAAAACAAAAAACAACCCACCCAGGGTGGGCGGAGGGGGCACTAAGGCAAGGAGGGCCAGGAACAAAAAACAGAGTCCAGAAAACAAAAACCAACCCACACAGAGTGGGCGATGGAGGAGACAGGCCAGGAGGGCAAAAACAAAAACAAAGTCCAGAACAGAAAACGATCCACTTACGGTTGATGAAAACAAAAGAAAACCCAGAAAAATTCTTTGGCAACGTCTCAGGTGGCCGGTCGTGGCACCGGCAGCGGGACATAGTCTCAGGTGGCCGGCCGAGGTACCGGCAGCGGGACAGAGTCTCGGGTGGCGGCCGAGGGACCGGCAGCTGAAGCGTAGCAGATGCTCAGGTGGCCGACCGTTGGGACGGAGGCGAGGCCGATTCTCAGGGGGCCTACCGCTGGGCCGGAGGCGAGACAGATGCTCAGGAGGCCGACCATGGGGCTGGGGACGAAGCAGCGTCTTAGGGGAACCACCGCCGGGCCGGAGGCATGGCAGAGGTTCTGGAGGCCGGCCGAGGATCCGGTAACGGAGCAGAGTCTTAGGTGGCCGGCTGCGGGGTCGGAGGCGAAGCTGACACTCTGGGGGTCTGCCACGGGGTCGGCGGTGAAGATGACGCTCCGGGGGTCTCCCACGGGGTCGGCGGAGAAGGTGACGCTCCGGGGGTCTGCCGCGGGGCCGAAGGCGAAGCCGACGCTCCGGGGTTCTGCTGCGGGGCCGGAGGCGAAGCTGACGCTCTGGGGGTCTGCCACGGGGTCGGCGGTGAAGATGACGCTCCGGGGGTCTGCCGCGAGGCCGAAGGCGAAGCCGACACTCCGGGGGTCTGCCACGGGACCGGAGACGAAGCAGCTTCTCAGGAGGATGACGCCCACACTTCAGCAGGTACCCCCACGGAGTACCCCGTCCCCTCCTCGGCAGCTCAGGAACAGGCTCCGTAGTGACCGCCGACTGTGGCTCTGGAGGAGGCTCTGAGGAGACTGCCGACTGCGGCTCTGGAGGAGGCTCTGAGGAGACCGCCGACTGCGGCTCTGGAACAGGGTCTGGAAAAGGAGAGCCCGCCGATTGCGGCTCTGGGTCTGGAACAGGGGAGTCCGCCGATTGCGGCTCTGGGTCTGGAACAGGGGAGCCCGCCGATTGCGGCTCCCGGTCAGGAACAGGGGAGCCCGCCGATTGCGGCTCTGGATCAGGAACAGGGGAGCCCGCCGATTGCGGCTCCCGGTCAGGAACAGGGGAGCCCGCCGATTGCGGCTCCGGAACAGGGAGGACCACCGACCGCGTCCCAGGAACAGGCCCACAGGAGACCGCCACCTGCGGCTCCTGGACAGGAACTGAGGAGCCCGCCGACCGCGGCTCCACATCTGGAACAGGAGAGACCACCGACAGTGGCTCCACATCCGGAACATGAGAAACCACCGACTGTGGTTCCGCCTCAGGAACTGGGGAGGCCACCGACTGTGACTCCACCTCAGGAACAGGAGACACCACCGACTGTGGCTCTACCTCAGGAACTGGGGAGGCCACCGACTGTGGCTCCACCTCAGGAACAGGAGACACCACCGACTGTGGTTCTACCTCAGGAACTGGAGAAAACACAGACCGTGGCTCCGTCTCAGGAACAGGGGAGAACACCCATGGAGGCTCATGTTCAGTCTCAGAGGTGGCTTGAAGCGTCTGTAGAGAGGTCTTGGCGGTTTGTGGACCCTGATGAGAGGCTATTGGAGGCACATCTTCACCAACTCCGAACTCTGAAGCCAACTTAAGTTTATGCTCAGGGGTCTCTGGATGGCATAGGGCAGACTCAGGGGTCTCTGGACGGCACAGGGCAGGCTCAGGGGTCTCTGGACGGCACAGAGCTGACCCAGGGGTCTCTAGACTGCACAGAGCTGACTTAAGGCGACGCCGTTTCTTACGCCGAGGGGTCTTTGGAGCTGAGCTAACTGGTTTGTTTACTGATTCTGGCAACAAGTTAACGTGTTGAAAAATTAGAGTTCCAGAACGGATTACTGGTTCAGAGGCTAGAGAATCAGGCAAGGGAACAGGTTTAGAAACGTAGGTGACTGGTTCAGGTGTCTGATCAGGCTGGCGCGGAACTCTAACAGTTTGAGATGTAACTTGTGGGCCTATTTTGAGTCCTTTAACAGACGGAGCTAAGTGACGATCGCGTAAAAGAGAGCTGAGACTAACCTGGCGCAGAACGGAGCTGGATCTGTTTTGTAGTTCAATGTCTAGCCCAATAGCTAGCTCTATGAGGTCCTCCAAGTTAGCTGGCTCATCGTAAAAAGCTAGCTCGTTTCTGACTGGTTCATTCAGAGCTAGGAGATAAGCAGTTTTGAGCGCAGACTCGTTCCACCCAGAAACTGCTTTAACCCGGAAATCAAAGGAAAATTCGGCAACGGATCTATCTCCCTGTTTTGTTTCAAAAAGTTCACCAGAAACGATGGACTTATTTGAGACTCGGTTAAAAGTCCTTTCAAAATCCTGAATGAATTTCTCATAGGTACAGTTAACTCTAATTTTAGGCGGAAATCTGGTCTCCGCCCATTCAAGGGCTTCACCGGACAGAAAAGAAAAGACAAAAGCTATTCTATCCTTATCATAAAGAAAACTAGAATCATGAAATCCAAAAAATAACTGACACTGAAATAGAAATTTCCTGAGCTTACTTGGATTGCCGGAAAATCTCTCAGGCAGAGAAGGGCTGAGTGCAGAAAACGACGGGCTGGGTTCTGACCAGAAAGGAAGATGAAGTGACGTCATTGCCGGTGACCTAGGAAACGGAAGTGGATTCGGAGCAGGACGTGCCGCTGACGTGGCATTACCATTAACCAAGTGGCTAGCGAATGTTTGATTCAGCTGTAACTCACGGAGGGTTTGTGTATGTCCATGGATCTGAGCGTCCCGTTCCTCAATCCACCGACGGAGGTGATCTGTTGGGCTTTGTGTTTGGCCGCAGTGTTCTGTCATGATGGGTCTCTGAGTTAAGCCCAAAATGCAGAACACACACGGAAACGGGGTAAAAGTTAAACAGAGTTTATTGAAGCACAAACACGAGGATCATGAATGAGTTCTGAAACAGGGTTGGGCTGGTTAACTGAAGTCTTGACTGGGACTGGAGACTGTTGGTTAGCAGAGTTCATGTGAAGCTAAGCATCTAGCTTCAGGCTTAGCATAGCAGACCTTGATCTGAGCTTCCAGCTCACTGCAGAGAACAACAGGGATCATCCACATAGGATTCTTCAGGCTGAGCTTCCAGCTCATTGCAGAGAACAACAGGGAATATCCACAAAGGATTCTTCAGGGTGATTCCACATAGGAACCTTCAGGTTGGCTCACCAGGGCAGATTAGCAGGTTAAGCTCTCCTAGAGCTTCAGGCTTGAGACTGGTTTCCTGTGATGCAGCTCTCCCAGAGCTTCAGACCAGAGACAGGTTTCCAGTGAGGCAGCTCTTCCTGAGCTTCAGACCAGAGACAGGGTTCCAGTGAGGCAGCTCTTCCTGAGCTTCAGACCAGAGACAGGGTTCCAGTGAGGCAGCTCTTCCTGAGCTTCAGACCAGAGACAGGGTTCCAGTGAGGCAGCTCCTCCTGAGCTTCAGACCAGAGACAGGGTTCCAGTGAGGCAGCTCTTCCTGAGCTTCAGACCAGAGACAGGTTTACAGTGAGGCAGCTCTTCCTGAGCTTCAGACCAGAGACAGGGTTCCAGTGAGGCAGCTCTTCCTGAGCTTCAGACCAGAGACAGGGTTCCAGTGAGGCAGCTCTTCCTGAGCTTCAGACCAGAGACAGGGTTCCAGTGAGGCAGCTCTTCCTGAGCTTCAGACCAGAGACAGGGTTCCAGTGAGGCAGCTCTTCCTGAGCTTCAGACCAGAGACAGGGTTCCAGTGAGGCAGCTCTTCCTGAGCTTCAGACCAGAGACAGGTTTACAGTGAGGCAGCTCCTCCTGAGCTTCAGACCAGAGACAGGTTTCCTGTGAGGCACAGACAAAGGAGAGATTAGAATCAGATCTCACACTAGAGACAACCAAGATTCAATCTGTAACAGAGGCTCAGGTAGCTAACCAACTAAGATCAACACTGCGGCGTGGAAGCAAGGTCTGGCAGGAGCTTATAAAGGGGAGGTCTCCTGATGAGAGGATTCACAACAGGTGTGCAGGAAGACTCCAGCCCTAGGAGACCCACGGCGCACTCTGCTGGAGACAGAGGGTAATCTCCAGATCCCAGCAGTAACTCCAGTCCTAATGGAAAGAAACAAAGAACAACAGAGGATCCTCGGCGCCCTCTGGTGGGCAAGCCTGAAGATCCTAACACATTGGGCCCTTGATTTTACATTATTACATCATGTTCTACTCACCCGTATGAGTTTTGTGTCATTAGGAGCCGTTCTGAAGATATTCCGTTAGGTTATATCCAGTAACGTCTTCCTATGGGCAACGACTTGAAGCACAAACTAAACTGTTCATCATTTATTCTTTATGGTACGCCAGCATTCAGAACATGTAGGCCAATCACTGCCCCCCAGACATCCGCCGGTATATTTTATATATTTATATTTTTTAAAACAAAGCGGCGGACTGGAGGACTCATTCGGCTATAATCTGAATCATTAAATTCCATTTGGAGAGCGAGATCATCTGTGGTAGCAGCACTAGACATCTTCCAGGACGAATGAATGGTAGCCGACGCACGGATGACGTGTATGACGTCATCTAGGTAAACTAGATACTCAAAAAAAGTTCTTAGGTACAGTAATCCAGTAAATGTAATTTGTTACTCTCCACCGCTGTTATTAAATGATGTTTAAGTCATAAAAATTTTCAAAATGTCACTTTAATAGCAAGCAGTAATTAATATAAACCACCAAAAAGTAAAATGTAAAAAAAGCCAAAGTTTAAAGCAGCGGATCATGATATAAAGTTTTAGTCTATGCACTGAAACACTGGGCCTCAAACTCCGCTTGCCATGACATAAACTGTCAGAGAAAAGATCGCTCTTCTCTTAAATGTTCTTCTATGTGCTGATGGATCGACCCAATCTATTTTCAATAACATTTGCTACAAGTAAAAGATCTCAGGTTCAAAACGGGCGAAGATACTATGTTGTTATGAAAGCTCTGTGTTTATATCCTAAAGCTTTATCTGTCCGGTTCTTTTCCTGAGAAGAGATCACTTGGGACAAATTCTTTAAATAACACTTCATAATGTTTATGTATTGAATAGCCAGGAGACATCACAACCGATTCTGACAGAAATGATCATTTAGTCTCCTTAGAGTTACGGAAGGCAGCTGCTGACCAACATCTCTTTAGATCGGCCCGGTATACAGTTAGAGAAGCATTTTATATAACTCCAGTCTGCCACATCATTACATCATACATGTCTGTGAATGAGGAGACATCCATGGCTCCAGCCTTATCAAATATTCCACTTTGTTCTTGGATCAAGGAAAACGCTCTTATTGCATTCCCAAATAGTTGCCACATGCAGAATGAGGATGACTTTTTATCCAGAAAGAGGAACTGTCCTAATTAGATAAACTACTTGAGGAAACATTAGAACTGAGAGGCAACAGGCAGGTATTATTAAAGGAATAGTACACCCAAAACATGATTAGCCTTCATTTTCTACTCACCCCCATGCTGAACAACACTCTGGAGTACTTTTTTGATATCTCAAATGCATCTGGAGATCTGGGAGGCTTCTTGCTGTCTGCTGACATTCAAATAATGGAGGTCTATGGCGCCCGAGGCAGAAAGGTCCATAAAAGTCCACAAAAAACGTGTCAATATTCCTCCATACTGCTCGTCCAATGTATTCCAAGTGTCCTGAGTGGGTAGCGTCCATAATTTACTCGAAACGAAGTCATTTAGAATGTTTTTAGAGCATAAACAGTAGTGTATAGGATTTCCTAAAAGTGCGTTCACGAGTCTTCGGAAACCGCGGCAGACCAAACCAGATGAAAGTGCGCATTCAGCTCGGCAAAGAACTCATGCTCTTCTTCAACACTGAAGTCCTCAGACATTTTTCTTTCGTTGTTTCTTTCTTTGCACAGGTAAACAGCACATTTCTTCTTCTACGCTTGCATTATTGGAAGAGCAGACGCTGAATGCGCACTTTCATCTGGTTTGGTCTGCCGGCTTCTGTAGACTCGTGAACGTGCAGGCGCGTGCTTTCAGGAAATCCAATACACTACTGTTTATGCTCTAAAAACATTCTAAATGACTTTGTTTCGAGTAAATTCTGGATGCTACCCACTCAGGACACTTGGAATACATTGGACGAGCAGTATGGAGGAATATTGACACGTTTTTTGTGGACTTTTATGGACCTTTCTGTCTCGGGCGCCATAGACCTCCATTATTTGAATGTCAGCAGACAGCAAGAAGCCTCACAGATCTCCAGATGCATTTGAGATATCAAAAAAGTACTCCAGAGTGTTGTTCAGCATGGGGGTGAGTAGAAAATGAAGGCTAATCATGTTTTGGGTGTACTATTCCTTTAAGGTTTAACAGACTCACACATCATCGATAAGGATAACCCTAATCCCTATGAAAAAGTTCAACGCTGCTTGTGAAGCAATATCCATCTTTCCCTTCAAAGATCGACCTGCGTGACCAGAACAGCCTCAGATCCAAGACTGTGTGCATTTATTGAGGTAGCAAGAAATGCTTAAATAAAAAGCAGGCACCACATCGCAGTTTATGAATGCAAACACAGCCCTAAGCAAAACAACCATTAGTTTACACAGTTTTCTGTGCAGGGTTTATGGGGACCAAAAGTAGCTGAAGTTATTTTTCTAAGTTATGCCCAAAAGTTTCTCTTCTAGGTTTATGTCATATTATTGGATAAACTGTAAGACAGAGACCAACATATTGTGGGTAAATACTGTAAGTATACGGAGTTTGTTCTGATGTGTTTCTCTGTTCTTTCAACGCTGCGTATAACACTAGAGGTCAATTTGCAGTTGTGTTTTGATTTCCTCTGGAAGCCATGAACAACAGCTTTTCTCCAGGCTACTTTTTTTTAAGGTTGGCACCATTTCACCACATTAACCAGTAGAATTAGGCTGCCCACTGACTGCTAATGGGGCCTGTGAAAGCTGAGGAGCGCCTGCTTCCCTCGTTTGCTGAGCCGGCTTCTATTGATCGCGGCGGGCCACTAGGGGCTCTCTACCTGCGGTTGACTTTGTACTTTCACAGTAATAGTAAGGGCCTTCTGAACAACAGGGACCACGTTCATCTCAAACGAGGTCTATGAGAAGCCTATCAATTAGGCGCTGAAGGTCAAACAGAATCTCTTTCTCCCACCCTTCACTTTCTCTTTCTCCCTGAGCTTAAGCCAACGGTATCTTCCCTGCTTTCTCCAAAAAACATCTAAAGACTCCGTTCAATTAAATATCTCTCAGCTCCAGCTGCTCCCTAAGTGAAAGGTCAGCTTAGTCCAGGAGGCTAAAAGCAAAAGGCTTGGGTTCTCTACAACCCCTCCCTACAACAAAGCCTCCCCAAAGCAGGCGTGCTCGCTCTTAATGATATCCACTGGTCAATAGCTAACAGGCAGTGACAGATACCCCCAGGAGCAGGACTGCAGACTCCAGCCGATCGATCAGGTAAAAAAAAAAATACATATAATGATAACCTGCAGACATAATGTCAAGCCCTTGCACTGTCCCAATTGGTTGACATTCAGGTTGATGGTGTGGAGACAAAGGTGGGCAGACATCAAACGAGAGGTACAGCAGTGAGCTGTCTTGCTCTTTTGTGGTCACTGAGATGGGTTAACCCTCCAGAACTGCTCTAATTATCTGCACTGGGCCGAGCAGAGTACCACTGGGATGGCTGCCAGGCCCAACATTCAATAACCATCCTAATAAATACCTGGTAACTGGTCTAAATGAAGCCATAAAACCCCCCCATCAGTGCTTTATTTAACTCACATAAAACCTTTATTGTCTTGACTAATCTAATCTGTGTTGTAGGGGAAGCTTTCCTATTGGGCTTATTGTAAGAAGCAATATGCTTACAGAGATTAGGAAAGCTTAGTGTTGTGGTTCAGATTTAGCTTCTTCTACTGATAAAATAATGATTACTTTCTGATTTTCTGTCCCATCTGACCGTACCGTCAATGATACAAGCAGCTGACCAGGCAGCAACTTTTTCATCGCCTATATTTTTGGGTTGTGCTTGTGTTGCATAGAAACGCCTCGTCTTACTTTACGGATTATTTACAGTGAGATGGTGGAAAATATGAACCAAGTAAAGATTTACAGTATCAGCTGATGGCCAGCCTGCTCGTAGACAGTATAGAATGAAAACTATGTCAAAAATAGAATAAAATAAAGCATGACAGTTTATAGCAGAGAGAGAGCAGGTCAAAGCAATTCTCACAGAGCTTTCTATGAAGTTATTTTAGTCAAGTAATATTATTCACCAAATGTCAAACCAAAGGAAAAAGCCTGTGACTGCACACAGTTAAAGGAAAAGTCGCTCATATTCAGAATTCAAACTTCTGAAAGTTCTTTAAATCTGAAATGATTCCATCCTGTTCAATAAATGATCAGTGTTTTTAATTCAGAGTAATTTTCATGTGAATGTGCTTTACTGGAGGCATCCATGTTTGTCAAAGAACACTACTGCCACCTACTGGTTAGTGACGTCACGGTGCGGTATCGGCTGTTGATCAAGTCCCAGTGCTGTATCTGGTGTTTGTCACAACGCGCTATTATCCAAGTCATCTTGAAAACATTCTTCTTCCAAATGTTGGCTACATATTACGGGTTTTTTCTCTGGCCAGAAGTTCGATGGCAAATCCTCCCTCTTCAAGTTGGCGATCCAACGACCAACCCGTCCGTGAAGGAGCAGGAATCAGAAAGGTGGAATAACTCTTTAAAACATCCAGCTGCCATGCACGTGGGCATTGTCAGTTTCACTATAGCTCTGGTGAATTTCAATGGTGAAGTCCTCTGGAAATCTTCAATAATTGTTGTTGATTGCAGATGTGTCTAGTAGTTCCCATTGATTTAGCTTGTAAAGCAGGGAGAATGGCGCTAGGCTTACCGCACCGTGATGTCACTGCTGGAAGATGGCAGGACGGAGGGGTTACTATGTTTGGGCAAAAATGGCCGCTCCCAGACTCAGTGATTGCGATTAAATTTATTGTTTTTATTTTTTACTGATTAACACTACATTCATTAAATCACTGCGAACCTTTTCCTTTAAACATTTCCTTCTGGTAATGTCTGGAATTATGGCAAAATCTGTTATTATACAGCTATTTCCTTCATCAAAATAGGGGGCTGCACTGTGATGCTGTGGGAACCACTGTTGCATTGTAGCAAGAAGGTTCTGGATTTGATTCCTGGCCCGGGTTTTTTCTGCATGTTCTCCCTTTGCATGCGTGGGTTTTCTCCGGGTACTCCAGTTTCCTCCCACAGTCCCACAACATGGCTGTTAGCGTCTTTAAATAAAAAAGTGCTGCAGAAAGGCACCAGTCGTAAAGAGAGGTTACCTGCAAAAATATGACTAAAGATTTGCAAGTGGATGTACCAGTTACCCAGTAAGCAGCCAGGAATCTAAGAAGACAAAGAAGAAGGTGAATACTTAAAATTATGGAGATGATGAGGATCTGTTTCAAAGACCTGACTTTGGACAGGGAGATATTTTAGCCAGGGATTCTGTGAGTAACAAAGACTCAACAGACGACCAAGCATCAGAGGAAAACTTTGACAAGACAGAGCTGCCAGTCTGAAATGAGAACCTCAGCTGAGACTTCGAGGCGTGTCGGATAGTGGCGGGGGTGTTACAGTAAATTACATATCAAGATTTGCTAAATTTAGGGGAGGGGCCAAAATCAATGTTAACCGAAGCCTACCGCCATACCACGTGACCGATTCAGGAAGTGGTTCAGATCGCACGAAAACTTTGACAGGCATTTAAACAGCCTCATTATTCATTAAAGATGTGGGAGTTTGTAGGAGAGTTGCGGTCAGTTGGATAGATTCTAAGATTCTAAGAATAGATTGGTTGGAAAAACAACCAATCTAGTTGGATAGAAAAAATTTGGTTAGATTCAATGATAAAATGACCAGAAAATAACAAAGCCACTGGTTTCAGATGTGTTAGTAGTATTAAATTGTATTACTTGCTAATAATGACGTCTCCTGTAGGAGGGTGCCTTTTCCATCCTAGGGTTATTGGTTTGAAACCCAGCCTTCGCTTTTGAAAGTTGCTATACCACTGTAATAATCTGGATGCTCTATGGTAGTGCTGTTGCACTGTCACTGTCTCTTTACAATGTAGAGATGCTTATGGGCGGGAGGGCTGTTTTTGGAGGGAAAACTGTGGAAGTTATGAGTGCTTTTGTTGGAGGAGCTGTGTTCGTAATCTGGTGTATGTCCGAAATAAACAACCATTTCAATTAAAGATCAACCTGGTGTTTTGGAGGCTTAACGGTGTGTTACACTTAAGCTACAGACTGGAACATCACATGTGACCCTGCTCACTGCTCTGGGACACAGCTTGGCTGGCCTCCCATGGGGCGAGGGAAACAACTCTACAGCTGGCTGCTGAGGCGGAGTTTTCCCCGGGTTTGTTTCGGCTTGAGGGTCCTTTTCATGCCATTTCAGCGGGACGGAGTTGATGTCATGTGACGCGCCTAACATGATGAAAACTAACATGGCCATGCCCATGGACAGCTGGTTACGGGAAATATAAACACACAGAGGGAAGTGTTTATTGCCCAGTTTGTGTAAGTAGCTGTTGCAGATGGCTGGAAAGTGAAGCATAAAGCTCTACAATTACCTTTGTGTCTATGTGAAGATGCAACAGCATTTTTGCTTCTACGGAGTGAAAAAGAAAGGGGGGATTATGCTGCTCTGGTAGGGGCACTTCAGAGAGGGTTTGGACTATATAACCAGCCTAGGCTATGGAGGGCTGAATTCCACTATAGACGGTGACTGCCAGGGGAGCCCCTACGTATTCTGGCCTATGATGTAGATTGCCCTCTGCAGACAGGCTTAAGATGACATGCCCTTCACAGTGCAGGTAGAGCTTGCCCATGACCAGTTCCTGCAGGCCCTCAATCCTAAAGAGCTCCGTGTACAAACGTAACTCGCCTGCCCAACCTCACTTAGTGCAGCTCTGGAGTTGGCAATGGAGAGGGAGATACTGACTGGATCTATAGGAGGAAATGAGGATGTACAGGTTGTCAGAGCAACAACTACACCTGCTGAGCAGCTGGAGATGCCCAGGGGACCACTCAGCATTGACCAGGCAGCTACTCTCCAGTCACCTACTTCTTGTTATGGTCCTCGCCGCCGACCACAAAGCTGCTGGTGTTGCAGACAACTTGGATATCTTTTCTGGCAGTGTCCCACGTTTACTGCCATGTAGGGAAACAGCCAGGGGCCCGAGTAGCTGGGAGTACATGGGCCATTGAGACCTACACACCCACACCACACCCTTTATCACCTGACACAGTAATCACTGTTGCCTGGACCCAGGTGGATGACTTTTGCCACGTTCCTGTAATGATTGACAGCGTTTCCTGCGTAGCTCTCCTTGACACGAGGTATAACACAATGCTAGTCCAACCTGATATTATTCCAGCTAGAACCACTGTGCAGGCGACCAATGTGCAGCTTAAGACTGTAACTGGCGATCTAAGCCCCATGAAAGGGAGGGTGGGGGTGTTCCAGTTTGAGGTTGGAGGCCTAACTCTACCATTTGCTGCCTGGGTTGCTGATATTCAGGATGCCTGCATCCTCGGGCTGGACTTTTTACGTGTTGTCGGTTGTGTGCTGGACTATGAAAAAGGCTTTCTGCTACTCCCAGGAAAGGATGTGGGTGCAGCCCCACCTTTCACCTCATCCACTGCAATGATACCTGGTTGTACCTCCAAGGTCCCCCCATTATCACCAGCTGACCAACAAATTGGTGATTGAATGTCTGGTCACTAAAAAGGACTCCTATCCACTCCCTTGGATTAACGAGCCCCTTGACTGTGTAGCGCAGTCCTCTTGGTTCCTAACCCTGGACCTGCAAAGCGGTTACTAGCAGGTCCCTCTGTCACCAGAATCCAGACTAAAGACAGCCTTTTGAACAAGCAATGGGCTGTGGGAGTTCAGAGTTCTGAGCATTGGTCTGTGCAACACCCCAATGGCTTATGAGAGGCTTATGGATGGTGTGCTGGCTGGCGTCCCAAGACAGCAGTGTCTAGTCTAACTGGTTGACCACCTGGTGTTTGGGTCTTTTTTTGAAACTGCTTTGGTTTCCCTAAGACTAGTGATGGGGAGAGTGAAGGCCGCGGTTCTTAAGTTGCACTGTGCCAAGTCCCACTTCATGAGGAGGGAGGTAGATTTCCTTGGACACAAGCTGGGTCGTGAGGGTATCAGCACTCTGGAGGAAAAAGTAAAGACCAGTAAAGACTGATTCAAGCCCATTGACCAAGTTCAGCTAAAAAGCTTCCTGGGGTTGGCCTCGTATCAAGGGATATTTGTCAAGGGATTCTCCTCTATAGGTACACCACTCTTTTGCCTGTTGCAAAAGGACTGTGACTTCAGCTGGTCCAGAACTGCCAGCACGCATTTAACACTCTGCGCAGGTCCCTGGTAGAGTCCCCAATCCTTGCCCCACCAGACCTCACCCCACCATTTTTGCAGGACACGGACGCAAGTAATGTGGGATGGGTGGTGCCAATCACAACACATAGATGTGTTTTGAATTTTTGGATGCAAAGTGGGCGGGGTTCTGAGGGCGTTACGACAAAGCTGTGCGGCACTGGAGAAAGCACAACAAGAAGGATGGCAACAACTATGGAACAGTTCTCGTTTGAATCAGCTTTGGAATAAGTTTTGGAAGGGTTAGACTTGGGATTTTTGTTTGAAACGTGAGCAGGAAGAGGCTCTACGCTCATTCATTTTTAAGAAGGATGTTTTACCGACAGGCTGTTTGTTTACACTCCCCCACCAGCTTTCTGTCGCGCTTCCTGCATCACAGTCAGTTGTGCTCATTGTTCAGAGCGTTGGCCAATAGGCAAGAATTTTGTTAGCAAAATCAGATAAAATACTTTTATTAAAATAAGAACAAAGATTAAAAGGATTCATCATCCCCGGAGGCTATTATTTATTTGTTAATTGTTTCCCTTTGGGCCATCATAACTTTTTAGTCTTATAACCATCATCCATAAAAACTCTTCCACATAATTTAATTCTAATTACTTTATTTCTATAGCTCCAATTCATATCATGTCATCATCATGTTCTGTTAAGTTTTCTTTGGAGTTTTAAGTTTCACTCTGATCCATTTTTTTCTTTGTTTTCTAGTTTTATTGGTTTAATTCCTATTTTGTGGTGTTTTCTGGATATATTTCAGTTCTTAGGTTTTTCCTTTTTGACCTCTGTTGCCCTCTGGTGTTGGTCTCCTTTTCCCCAGCTCCTTCTAGAACCCTCTGTTCACACCTGCTCCCAATCAGCTCATTAGTCCTGTCTTTGTTCAGTCTCCCATATATACTCTCTCTGTGCAGTTCCTCAGTGCTGGTTCCTCGTCTTTTCCTGGCTCCTCATGTTTGTTTTCCCTGATGTCTCCAAGGTTCTAGTTTTTCTGTATTTGTCATGTTGGATTTATAGATTCCTGCCTCAGTTGTCTGTGAGCACTTTCATTAAATCTTCAAGAACTCACCTCTGCCTCCCTAGCTCTAAACCTCAACCTAACCCTGACATTATCACTAAAGGAGGCAGAGGAATAACTGAACATCTGACACAGACAGCAGGAGAGAGGAGAGGAAGAAGGAAATGTTGGAAAAGAGTCAAGGGAGAGAGAGAGAGAAGCCATAGCGATGCTAAGCTAGCGCTAGCCTAGGCTAGCTACTCTTTACTATACAGAAATTAAACTGTGTGAAAGTGACAAGTGAAGCAGAAGGTGTTTTAAAGTAGTTCTGGTCAGTTAGAGTTTCTGAGATCCAGAGATATCACAGAGAAAATAACTTAGTTCAACATGCAGCTCAGTAGTCAGACAGGAAGGGAACACGATACGTCTCACAAGCAGCAGCAGTAGCTCCCTCTAGTGGCACATGAGCACAGAGGATGTGGTCTATAACATTAGACATCAGCCTTGAATAATTCATGATTTGCAATCAAATATCAGGGGTGCAGGAAAAGAGGGACTCAAGTTTATTAAAAAGAATCAGATTTTTTCATCTAGTGTTTTTTTAACCAAAGTGCAAAGGTCAATAATGACTCCTCTGGCAATAGCTCATATGAATAAAACACTGAAGGGCTCCAAAACCTTGAGAGACTTCACTTGTGTAGAATATTGACGCTTCCCCTTTTTCTCTGCCTTTTCAGGGACAAAGTCCACCCTTTGTCTGTTGCCTCCTGCATGCCACTTGTTTTCATTGCTGGAGGCAAAAGAGGCCTAATTTGCACCACTGTCTTTTGGGTCCAATTATTATAATAGCAAATGTATTGGAAAAACAATCAAACCGAAACAATAAAGAGATGCTGCTATCATGAATTTTAATCATCTTCACATTTAAAATGTTTTTCACACCTTCAGCGATTTTTGAGCTTCACCTTGTTTCTCTGAAGTTTCTTCCTATTATCTGCAGTGTGTAGGCAATTGTTTGAACTGAGCTACAAAGCCTCTCAGCTCAGAAGGAGCTGCAGTGCCGTGGGAAAAAAATTGACGCCTTATAAAGATTTCTCATGTTTTTGCATCACATTTTAGTATCAAGCTAAATAAAAAATTTATTTAAATAAAAAATGCATTTATCAAAAAAAAAAAAAAAAAAAAAAAAACAGTATACAAGGCCAACTAAACCTGTTGGAAAATAAAAGTGTTACTCATTAAATTATAAATGAACTATAATCACATGCCTCGCTGTAAGTGCAATAAGTGCAGTTATTCTTGAATTGGGCAGATAAGTGGAAACAACTGCAGTGTCCTATTTCAAGGGCATAATATCTAATTATCTCATTTTAATGGTAACAATACTCATTCCATTGCCAAATCAGCTTATTCTCCTGTTCAAATTAAGGGTAAATACTCTTATTTTAAGAAACTTTTACTCATTTTCAGAACGTTTTGCAGTGCTGATACTAAAATGTTATTTCTAAATAAGTCATTTTTTCTTAAAAAGAGGCTATTTTATTTCTTTAATTGAGGAGGTAGGTGAGACGTTTTTGCCAGTGGAACAAGACAATTTACCTTTTTAAATAAGAAAAAAACCTTTTTTATTGTCTTAATTTAAGTGCATATTATCTAATCATTTTATTTGATCTAATTATCCTGTTTTAATAGTCAAATCATCTTCTTTACCTACGGCACTAAAATTAAGGGTAAATACAATTAATTTAAGAATTTGGTACTTTTTTCTTGAGCATTTCTGCAGTGTAGTTTTAAAGACTTTAACACATCATGCATCATCAGAATCAGAAATAGTTTAATGATTCCAGGAAGAATTATCTTCATTACACGCTCCAGGTATGCAAACAGCATGTTAAAAACATTCATCATCTAAAGAAATATAATACAATTTTCCACACTGAAAATATAAATATATACATATGCAACAATATATATTTATATATTTACAGATCTAAAAAAAAAAGTCATAGCAATGGGCAAAAGAGAGAAAAGGAAAATGTCAATAATTGTCAATAATTTAATAATGTGAGTCAGAATTACAGAGGGATGGTTAAGAAAGTTGCCTCTAAAATTTCCTAATTGATGACTTCATTGATTACCCATCAAGAAGACTTTAGACTTTTAGATTTTAGACAGATTTTATTTGTCATTTTGTTTACACCAGTTTAAAACAAAAAAGAAATTTCGTTTGGAAACAGCTCACTGGACAATTTCATCTTTTTAAAATTGCAGCCTTGAAAAATTGTAAAAATGACCATAAATTTACAGTAAATTTACATTTACATTTATATATATATATATATATATATATATATATATATATATATATATATATATATATATATATGTTAAATTGGAATAAATACAATAATAAAATACAATACAATAACCCATTCTACAAAACATTTATCAGTGTGATGGCGGTGGGGAAGAAGCTGCTGCAGAACCTGCTGGTCCTGCATTGAATGCTGTGAAGCCTCTTCCAAGAGGGCAGCAGGGAGAACAGTCCATGGTGGGGGGGTGAGGGGTCATTGATGATGTCACAGGGTTGGTACACGCAGCGCTGGGATGAAATGTCTTTAATGGAGGGAAGAGGAGCCCCCATGATCCTCTCTGCTGTTCTCACCTTCTTCCAGTCTGAGGCGCTGCAGCCTCCACACCACACAGCGAGACAGCTGCTCAGAACGCTCTCTATGGTGCTTCGGGAGAAGGTGGGGAGGATGGGGGGGGGGGGCAGGTGGGATCTCCTCATCCTCCACAGGAAGTCCAAACGCTTCTGGGCCCTTTTGACCAGTGAGGTGGTGTTTCCAGTCCAGGTGAGGGTGTCTGGGATGAATGTGGTGCTGCTGACCACCTCTACAGCTGAGCTGTTGATGAGCAGTGGAGCGTGGTTAGGACGGTTCTTCCTGAAGTCCACCATGATCTCCTTGGTCTTCTCCACCTTCAGGATCAGGCTGTTATCTCTGCTCCACCAGCTGCTCCACCTCCTCTCTGTAGTCCAGGTCGTTGTCGTCTCTGATGAGGCCCACCACCGTGGTGTCGTCTGCAAACTTCACCATGTGATTGGTGGTGAACCTGGGGACGCAGTCGTCTGTCATCAGGGTGAACAGCAGGGGGCTCAGGACACAGCCCTGAGGGGAGGGGCTTAGACTGATGACATCAGAGGTGTTCTGTCTGACCCGGACTGACTGAGGTCTGTTGGTGAGGAAGTCTAGCAGCCAATAGCAGAGGGGTGTATTGAAGCCCAGCTGTTCCAGTTTGCCCATCAGATGCTGTGGGATGATGGTGTTGAAAGCTGAACTGAAGTCCAGGAACAGCATCCGCATGTGGGTGTCCTTCTCCTCCAGGTGTGCCAGGCTCAGGTGGAGAGCAGCAGAGATGGCGTCCTCAGTGGAGCGGTCAGGTGTTAAAGATGTCTGGCCAGCTGATCTGCACACTCCTTATACACCTGCCCAGGTATGTTATCAGGCCCTGGGGCAAGAAGGTCACAAAGCCAAACAAAATGAATGCATTTAAGGTGTCACTTCCTCCCCCTGCCCCCCTCCTGTTCTCTGCATTTCTCCACCACTGACCCTCTGACCCTCCCAGTGTTTTGCTCCCACAGCAGGTTGTGACTGGAGGCTTTTCCTCTGCTGCCTCTCAGCAGTTCTGATTTCATATCTGAGGGCTCCACAGACTTTGACCAACGTTAAAACAGGCCTAAAAAAACTTTATAGTGATTTTATTGATCTTCATTTAAAATCTATTGTCCTTTTTTATAACTATTATATTTTAGTTTAGTTCTACAGATCCAATTTATAACACGTAATCTCAGGTCATTTTACAGAGATAATAGATCAAATGCTCAGATCTGTTCAATGTTTATGTTTGTTTATTATCATAAATATGCCACTTTAAACTCATCATTTTAAATTCCATTTTTTGTTATCTTTGAATGGCCCTGATATGACATCATAGATTGAAGGAACACAAACAGAAGAAGAAAAAAATGGGAAATGGTCCTTTATTCGTTCTGAGGCCAAATCAGGCTTCATTATCACCTCGGGATTAACTAATGTCTATAATCTGGGTTATGAACGGCCGTTTGTCCGCTCACAGCACTGCTAACAGGGTGATAAAAGGTGAACATCCGGCCAGTGGCGCTTTATTTTGAAATGCCCACTGAAAGCGTTTGTTTCCGGTCAGCAGGTCGGCTCTCAGCCAATAAGAACACAGCTGCAACCCGGAAACGAGGCTAGAGCTTAAAAAAAGGCGCCTGATCAAAACAGGGGGGAAGCTACAGGTAAGCTCGGTTCTTTTCTTAGATATAATAATAATGGCCACATTTCCAGGCTGTTGCCATGGCAGCAACATGGCGGCTTGGTGACGCAGCTTCTGATTGTCGCGTTTTTTCCTGAGGCTTTGACAGGACTGTGCGCTACATGCAGAGATGGGCAGAGTAGCACTACGTCATCATGTGTTTTCTCAACCAAAAGTAAAAATGTTACTAAAGTACTGAGGAACTGATGTTCTTACTTCCCATGATCATAACTGATTAACAGGGTTTTCAGTTTTTTCACTTATAAAATCAATAATTACATTGTATAAAATGAAATTACAATATTTTAACTTAATATCCAAATGACATAGCAGATGGAAAAACAAACATATCAGTGCTCCTTTGGTATAGATTTTCTTAAAACCCTTTCATAAATGTCTAAATAAGGCCCAGTGTGTGTGTTTTTTTTTAGATTTGGCCATTTTATAAGGATGTCTATGTGTCTATGTGTGCAGGTAAATATTACTGTGCAGAATTATTAGGCACCGTAATAATAAATAAAAATATACCCATCTCACTTTTTCACCAGGTAAAGCAATAGAACAACTCAAAATTCAGAAATTAACATTTGCGACATTCAAAAACAAAAACAGATCAGTGACCAATATAGCCATCTTTCTTCACCATGGCGCTCTAAATTAGCCTGGGTGCCAGTCCGAACTTAGTCCCGCCCACAAGGTTTGAGTTCGGGGAAGTTCGGTCTGGCTCTGCTCCATAGTAGCGCGAGTATTAAAGCCCACTGTCAGGCGATCCAATCAAATTGTCAGGGCGGGCTTTATACGATGATGGACAGATGATCAAGAGTAACGTTATCAACCACGTGACCAAAGCGCGCTTGAGTGACAACAACAATGGCTGCCGCTGGAGAGTTTGAGTGAGTAGATTCTACTATCAGGTCTGTTCTAGAAGATATCGACAGCAAATTAATTTTAAAAGAGGAACAGAGAAACGCGATCAAGGCTCATCTTCTTACGCTTTGATTTTTGTGGACAACAACTATGCCTCGCTTAACATACGTCACGCACTCCGTTGCTCTTATTGGTTGTAGGTCTATCCAATTGAGTGCAGAGGCATTTTTTTTCCTGGTTCGTTCAAAACACGCCCCATAATCACAGCTCTATGGAGCAGCATCAGACTCATATTCTGACTAGAACTGAGTCGGACTACGTCAGGCTAGCTCTAAATCCTTCCATCCATAGATTCTGTCAGTGTCTTGATCTGTTTGTGATTCTCATTGCGTGCAGCAGCCTCCACAGCCTCCCAGACGCTGTTCAGAGAGGTGGACTGTTTTCCCTCCCTGTAGATCTCACATTTCATGAAGGACCACAGGTTATCCATGGGGTTCAGATCAGGTGAACAAGGGGGCGATGTCATTATTTTTTGTCATTATTTTTCCTCGTTTTTGACCTTTTCTGGCCAGCGATGCTGTGGTGTATTTTGATGCGTGTGACGGAGCATTGTCCTGCAGGAATATCTTGTTTTTCTTGAATGATGGCGACTTCTTCTTGTGCCACTCTTTGAAGGTGTCTTCCAGAAACTGGCAGTAGGTCTGGGAGTTGATCTTGACTCCATCATCAACCTGAAAAGATCCCACAGGCTCATCTTTGATGATAGCAGCCCATAGCATTACCCCACCTCCACCTTGCTGGCATCTGAGTGGATAAGGAACTTGCTGCCCTTTACTGATCCAGCCTGGTGCCCATCCATCCATCTGGACCATCTAGACTCTCATTCCATCAGACCAAAACACCTTGGAGAAATCAGTCTGCAGATATTTCTTGGCCCAATCTTGACGTTTTGTCTTGTGTGTCTTGTTCAAAGGTGGCCTTTTTCGGCTTTCCTTATCTTGGCCAGGTCCCTGAGTATTGAGCACCTTGTGCTTCTCAACACTCCAGACATGTTGCAGCTCTGAATTATGGCCCAACTGGTGGCTAATGGTTTCCTGGCAGCTTTACACTTCATCTTTCTCAATTCATGGGGAGTTATTTTGTGTCTTTTTTTCAACATGCTTCTTGCGCCCCTGTTGGCTATTTGCCATGAACGCTTGATTGTGCAATGATCCCGCTTCAAAAGTTTGGCAATTTCCAAACTGCTGCTTCCCTCTGAAAGACATCTGAAAATTTCTGACTTCTCTGTCAAATCTCTTTTTCTGACCCGTTCTGCCAAAGGAAAGGAAGTTGCCTAATAATTAAGCACACCTTATATAGGGTGTTGATGTCATTAGGCCACACCCCTTCTCATTACAGAGATGCACATCACCTGATTTCCTTAATTGGTAGTTGGATTTCAAGCCCCTACAGCTGGGAGTAGGACAACATGTATGAAAAGGAGGATGTGGTGGAAATTAGGGCTGCAACAACGAATCAATAAAATCGATAAAAATCGACTTTTAAAAGCGTTGGCAATGAATTTCATCATCGATTAGTTGTATCGTGCGATTAATGCGTCATCCGCCGCCGCCATCATCACATCCACTTGACTGAAACGGGGGAAGAAAAAAAAATTACGGCAGAGCGAGCCAGCGCTGCAGGTGCAGCGTTGCCAACTCAGCAACTTTTCAGACCCCTCCAGCGACTATTTTTCAAAAACACTGACTAGCGACAAATCTGGCGACTTTTTACGGTGTCACTGGCGGCTTTTGGAGACTCTTACGTGAAAGCATGTATCATTCCTACTCTGCCGTGGGGCGCCTCCCCCATCCCAACCCCGTTCTCCCGCAGGAGTCCCTCTCAGCGCTGCAGTCAGAGCCGCAGGATGTTTCAGCGTCCAGACTGCAAATGAAGCTCGCATGCGCCAGGATTGACGGCGCAAATTGATCACAATAATTAAAATAGCCTTTATAAATAAATTAACTTGCAAATTATGAGGACAAGGCTTTTAAAGTTTAAATCTTCTAGCAAAGATAAAGTAAAGAAGATCCTGCAATTTATGGAAGTAAAGCAGAATAAAATCCAGCAAGATCAGTAATATGTCAATTAATTATCTGCCACATTCCCATGTAAATATCTGTCTTTGGAGGATGTGTTTTTTAGCACCCCTAGTTCTCTCATTTTTATTCCAAATACAATTTATAATTTGAATCACAGGCTATTTTTATCTCTATGGTTCAGTATTTTCTCAAGTAGCAACTTTAACTGCTATACTTTCCTGTCTTAAAAGGCAGAACTCTTCTAGTCTAAAAAAACTCATTTGTTGAAATGGGGGGGCCTATTGTTTGAACCCTTTAGGGACTTTAAAAAACAAAAATGTCTTTTTTTGCGCTTTCTGAAACAAAGTAGCCTATATTTTGTGGATGTACAGCTACATTTCTCATGTAAGTTTGCGTAGTTTTAACACAAACATTTATTTTTCATATTGCACCAGTACAGTTAATGAGCAACCTGTACTTGTGTGCTTGTTTGTTCTGTCTAAAATGTTTATTTTGGAATAAAGAGGTTAATATAAAAAATATTTTTTGTCCGATTCGATTAATCGAAAAAATAATCGTCCGATTCATCGATTTTTAAAATAATCGTTAGTTGCAGCCCTAATCGAAATACTCATTTTTTTTGCCTAATAATTCTGCACACAGTGTAGTGAAGCTTAAAGTATAATATTCTCGCCTCAAATGATCTTAAAACATACTTTTATTGAACAACAACAACAGAAAAGAGAACTTTTAACTTAATACTCTGAGCTCTGTCAGCGCTAAGCTGGAAGCTGCTGCAGTGCATGCTGGGACGGCTGTCAGTCTGGTGATTATGAAGGAAACTTCATTAGAAATGACTTTGGAAAAAACTCATATACTGAAAGAGACTTAAAGGGCTGTGAGAAGGGAGAGAGGATGATGATTAAGGAGAAAACTAACAAAGAATATTTACCAGAGGTCTCCTTCCACACCTGCAATAAACCAGAGCAAAGCCTGGAGCGTTGCTCCACCTGATCTGCTGGCTTGTTTTTTCTTCCTCCTCATCAGAGGCCATGAGTTTCTCTCCTCATCCTCCCAGTCTCTCTGGGAGCAACAGTGTGGAGGAGCAGAGGAGCCGCTGGGAGAGAAAACGCAGCCGAGCAGCCAAAGAACTGGTTCAGACGGAGCAGCACTACTGCCAGCAGCTGGAACTGGTCACTACAGTAAGTTTCATCTCTCACTGATGTTTAGCCCGTATTCAGAGAGCCGTTATTTATCCATGTATCGGAAAATTAGTGCAATTGTTTAACTGCTTTTAATGTTTTTAATTACTTCAGACATTTCAATGCAGCAGAACCATCAGGATTTCAGAAACATAAATGTTTTTTCTAAAAAAAAAAAAGTTTTGATGATGCTCTGCACGCACACGGACTCTGCTCAGTTTAACCACCGCAGTGCCGGTTGGCAATTGGCAACAAAAACTATGCTGCAAAAAAAATTAAATGTAAATAAGTTATTTTTTCTTAAAACAAGTCATTTTTTTCTTGAATTGAGGTAAATGAGACACTCTGCCAATAAAACAAGACAATTTGCATAAAAGATAAGAAAAAACATTCAAATTTTCATATTTCAGTGCATTTTATGTATACTGCTCAAAAAAATTTAAGGGAACACTTTGAAAAAACATCAGATCTTAATGGGGCAAAAAGTCCTGCTGTTTATTTATCCTGCTATGGATTGGGTGATGTGTTAGAAACAAAGGATGCCACATCATTTGATGGAAATGATGGCATCCTGAGGTATCTCCTCCCAGATCTGGACCAGGGCATCACTGAACTCCTGGACAGTCTGAGGTGCAACCTGGTGGCGTGGGATGGAAGGAAACATAATGTCCCAGAGGTGTTCTATTGGATTTGGGTCAGGCGAGCATGGGGGGGCAATCAATGGTATCAGTTCCTTCATCCTCCAGGAACTGCCTGCAGACTCTCGCCACATGAGGCCGGGCATTGTTGTGCACCAGGAGGAACCCAGGACCCACTGCACCAGCATAGGGTCTGACAATGGCTGCGAGGATTTCATCCCGATACCCAATGGCAGTCAGGGTGCCGTTGTCTAGCCTGTATAGGTCTGTGCCCTCCATGGATATGCCTCCCCAGACCATCACTGATCCACCACCAAACCGGTCATGCTGAACGATGTTACAGGCAACATAACGTTCTCCACGGCTTCTCCAGACCCTTTCACGTCTGTCACATGTGCTCAGGGTGAACCTGCTCTCATCTGTGAAAAGCACAGGGCGCCAGTGGCCGACTTGTCAATTCCGGTGTTCTGTGGCAAATACCAATCGAGCTCCACGGTGCCGGGCAGTGAGCACAGGGGCCACTAGAGGTCAGGCCCTCATGAAGTCTGTTTCTGATTGTTTAGTCAGAGACATCCACACCAGTGGCCTGCTGGAGGTCATTTTGCAGGGCTCTGGCAGTGCTCCTCCTGCTCCTCCTTGCACAAAGGAGCAGATACCGGTCCTGCTGATGGGTTGTAGACCTTCTACAGCCCTGTCCAGCTCTCCTGGAGTAACTACCTGTCTCCTGGAATCTCCTCCATGCTCTTGAAATTGTGCTGGAAGACACAGCAAACCTTCTGGCAATGGCACGTATTGATGCGCCATCCTGGAGGAGTTGGACCGCCTGTGCAACTTCTGCAGGGTCCAGGTAGCGCCTCATGCTAACAGTAGTGACAGTGACCCTAGCCAAATGCAAAACTGGCGAAAAGGAGTCAGAAAAGATGAGGAGGAGAAAAATGTCAGTGGCCTCCACCTGTAAAACCATTCCTGTTTTGATGGTCGTCTCGTTGTTGCCCCTCTAGTTCACCTGTTGTTACTTTCATTAACACCAAAGCAGCTGAAACTGATTAACAACCATCTCTGCTACTTACCTGACCAAATATATATCCCACAAGTTTAATGAACTGGATGCTATACTCTGATTACAAACTGTTCCTGTAATTTTTTCAGTAGTGTAATTATCGGATTCTAGGAGTAAAAATACTCATTCCTTTGGCAAATCATCTTATTTACCTGCTCAAATGAAGGGTAATTACACTTCATTTAGGAAACTTTTTTCTTATTTCTAATTGTTTTGCAGCAAATACAAAATGAATACTGATTAGAACCTGTCAGAATCAGATGCACTGCAAATTACTTCTGAAAATGAAAAATGTCTTAAAATAAGCGTGTTTAGCCTTAATTTGAGTAGAAAAATAAGATGATCTGCCAATGGAATGAGCATATTCACCCTTAATTTAAAATGATTAGATAATAGGGTCCACCCTTTTGGAATGGGGGTGGTTTGGCTTCTTTGTTAGTCTGCAATGCCCCATACCTGTCTATGTCTCTGAAAGGGGGGTCATATGTTGACCTGGCTGAATAGGTGAGGTCAGATCTCAGGTCATTGACCAGCTCCTCCCTTGCAGGATGATTTCTCTCCTTTCTTAGGCCCCGTCCACACGAAGTCAAACCCTGGCCTAAATTCACAAATTTTTCACCAAACCAGCCTCTCATCCATACGAAGCCGGCGTTTCGGGGGTCTGTAAACGATCTTTTTTTTATTCAGCCTTCAGAGTGGGAAGATTTTGAAACGCTGTTTTCGCGTTTCCATCTTTAAGCTCTAACCGCATTTTTTTTTTTACACGCATGCGTCATAGCGTCGCCTCTAAACACGCATGCGCGACACAGTATCACAACAACAATGGCGCCGTACTGTGTTGAATGGTTGCTGCTCATGCTACTCACCCTGCTGTCGGGCTTACAACAGAATCTTCTTCTTCTGGAATATCTCCAGGAAGAACAGAGCAATATCGACAACATAGTTCAGCACCTGAATTTGACTGAACCACGAAAATGGACCCGCAGGGCAACCATGTATAAATATTAGTGCGCATGCCCAACATTTCGTCGCTTATTTTTGCTTTGGCACCACAGCGCCACTTACAGGCCTGGCATACATTTTGCAGCGTTTTCATGCATTCGTGTGGACGATCACATTTATTTTACGTCTCCGTCTTTACGGCAAACGTTCTGGAAAATATTAGCGTTTCGTGTTCGTTTTGACTTCGTGTGGACGGGGCCTTAGGATCAGTGAGGCCCCACCAGGTGAGATCCTGCATGGAGCTCCAGTCTGATGGAGATTGACAGTCATGTTTAGCTTCTTCCATTTTCTAATGAAGCTCCAACAGTGGAGATTTTTCCACCAAGCTGATTAGGTTATTTCCCCGTAACCTTTAAGCCTGGTGGAGGTGGACAGTTTAGTCTGTGGTGTCTTTGGACAGCTCTTTGGTCTGCGCCATGTTAGTTGGATTCTAACTGATTGTCTGGGATGGACGGGTGTCTTTATGCAGCTAACCACCTCGGACAGGAGCAGCTAGTTTAGGGGAATAAATGGACTGTTAAAGGCAGACTAACAGGTCTCTGAGGGTCAGAGTTCTAGCTGATAGACAGATGTTCAAAGACTGATTCACAGCTGGATCATACAAATAAAGTTAAATCATATATTATGATTTCTGGATTTTTTTTTTGTAGTTTGTCTATCAGTGGACATGCAGCTAGGATGATTCCAGATTCCTCTAAGTGGGAGAAGTTGGAAAACAGCAGTGTTCAAATACTTATTTTCCTCACCTTCCATCCATCCGTATTCCGTTGGAAAAAAAAGTCTTGTCCATAGAAGTTGTCCATATATGAGCGGAGTGGTATATGCTGTTCAGTGCAGTGAGGAATGCTCTGATCTTTATAGTGGAGAAACCAAACAACCTCTCCACAGACGCATGGCCCAATGCAGAAGAGCGCCCTGCTCTGGACAAGACTCTGCAGTACATCTACACCTGATGGACAAAGGACATTCTTTGGAGGACCAGAATGTTCACATTCTAGATAAAGATAATACTGTAGGTGGTTTGAGAGAGGCGTGAAGGAAGCCATTTATGTTAAGAGAGAAAAAACAACTTTAAACAGAGGTGGTGGACTCAGATTCCAGCTTCCAAAAACATACAATTCAGTCATAGAGATGATCCCTTCCAGATATCACCAAACCCCCCACCCCATCACAGAGGAACGAGGGACCTACCCGCCCCAGCCGGTGAACAATACCTCCTTAACGACCAACCCTCAGAACCATAGACAGGGTTCAGATATCACAGGAGACAATCCCCCCCTTTAACGACCGACCCCTAGAATCATAGACAGGTTCAGCTATTACAAGCTAGCAATGGAACCAAACGACCCATTCATCGGTTTCCATTTGCATGTTTCCAAGCGTTACAAGGCTTTGTCTATATAAGACTCAAACTCACTGCGGATCCAGACATTTGAATTGAGAAAGCTTCCTTGAGAGGTGGAGAAACGTTTTCAAATCTTGAAAACCAAGTCCAGTGGATATTTTTGAACTTTCACGGAAAAAATATAGAATAATCCTTCATGATTAAATGTTGATCCTGGAGCAAATGTCACATATTAGCCTGAGGTGAACGCTCTCACTGCATGGAATTAACCGCACGCCGCTTCACTTGTTGCTTTGATGAAATGATAGAACAGGATAAAGGAATCTTTCTATGGTGGACGTGTTTCTGTTGGGAGGAGCTGATTGAGGAACCAAGCAGGAAGTGACATCATCAGAGCAGAGCTCTCTAACCCTGAAATCCCACATCCACCGTCACCAGCGCTCCTTTTTTTTTTTTTTTTTTTTTTTTTTTTTTTGAGGATGTTGGGGAAAAAAATGGCAGATAGTTCCCATCCCTGCATCAGAGCGCTACCTGTTGGATCTATGAACGGTTTTCTATGCTTCAACCAAACTAGCAGCATCCCTTTGGGATCCATGGCCTGAAACACACCCACCGCTTTGTCTACATCAGCCACCTGCCTGGCACCGCGCTGCGCCGCGCAAAAACCTGGTGCAGGATATGATGCTAATCTTTTTGACAGAGATGTTTACCTTTATTGTTTAAATTTAGTTATTATACAAATGTTAACAGCTTTGGAAAACATAATGAATGTTTGTTTGACCTCCTGTACTATATTTAAATTAACAAAAGCTCCATGGAGCCACAAGGGGGCCCTAAAGAGCCTTAATTAGGGCCCTGGTCTAACTAGTCTGCAGCACTTCACTCTCATTAGGAGTCATTTTACGTGTCCTGCTCTTATTTTCAGTTCATGTCTTGCCTTGCTGATGATACCATTATTTTTTTTTGCTTTGGGTTGTCTCTTGTACAGGCTATTCATTCCCTACAGAAAGCCTTTGTTGCTGCACAGTATTAATTTATTAATCTTAATTTAATAAAGTTAATGTTGTTTTCTAATAATAGGAAGGCGCCTCCAACCCTTCCAGTAGTTTCCACTCTGGAGGGGAATATCATTGAGGTGACTCCCTCACCTTCAGACCTTTTATTCATAAACTTGTTAAGAAATGAAAAGTTAAACTGGGCTCCTTCTTTCGTAATAAGACATGTTTTTCTTTCGGAGTAAAGAAGCATCTTGTCTCTGCCACGTTTTTATCGGTCTTAGATTCTGGTGACCTTTTTTCAGGGGTGGAAAGTAATGAATTACATTTATTCAAGTTACTGTAATTGAGTACTTTTTATGAGTAATTTGTAATTTTCTGAGTAGTTTTTGAAATATGTAATTTTTACTTTTACTCAAGTAAATTTTAAGTAGTTTTACTTCGCTACATTTAAAACCCCCTCACGTTACTGAGTAAAAAAAAAGAAATACTGATGGCCGGAAATTTAAACCCCTGTGTCACCGACACATAATCGCCATTAAAAAATAGAAGAAGATTTTTGACTTTTAACAGAACTTTATTTACACAATTCAAACATATAAACAATTGATGTAAAAATAAGTGTCAGTTAAAATCATTAAATGAGGAGCTTGTTAATAACAGTGGAATCCTGCTGTGTTTTAGTTTGATTTCTGGCATCTTTTGGGCATTTAATTTTGTGTGCATTTTTGAAAACTTTAAAATGTAGTTTAAATTTCTTTATTCCTATCATGGTGTTGTCAGTTGGACAGTAGGATTGAAAATAGTTTGCACTTTATGGTTCAGGTTAGGCTTGTCCCGATCCGATCCTCGTATCTGATCGGACGCCGATATTGGCAAAAAAATGCGTATCGGCAAAGCATGTAAAAATGCAGATCCAGACTGCCGATCCAGTTACAAAAAAAAAAAATCCGGTCCGTATTTTCCAGTTTCGCCGATTGAAACGATCCATTCCACTATTTTGCGCCAGTGTTCCCTGAAACCGGTCTGCATTTTCCAGAACACCTTCAACACACCCACAGGTCTTTTTGGGTCTGTCTCCAGTCTAACCATTAAAAGAGGTGAATTGGAAGATAGCGGGGAAAATGTCAGCCGTGTGGGATTATTTTATCCAGCACGATGTGTAGATGGAGACTAGGTGTGGAGGACATTGGGGAGTATAAGGCATTTTTGTGTAACTATTATTTGCACAGATTTTTTTTTAAGCAGTGTCTTTTTTTCAAGAGTAGAGTCCTGATTCTAAGTTAATAGAATATTTTCCATATTCTGTTTTGCATTTTTATCAAAACTTACAGTAATACTTGCACCTTTAACTGTTTACGGTTTTACTGTTCACTGTGCAATTTCAGATTGCTGTTCGTAATTTTGTCCAGTTTGTGTTTATCTCTTAATAAACAGGAAAGTTTGTTGTTACCAATCATTGTGTTTTATTCAATCTCACCTAATTCAGCTGGCTAGATGTTATCAAGAGTACTAAAAGCCTTTTCAACATGAGTCTTACAACTTAGGCCAAATACTTTAACTTAATGGCTCGGATAGGCTGGTATCGGCCAGTATCGGTATCGGATCGGAAGTCCAAAAACAATATCGGATCGGATCGGAAGTGCAAAAACCTGGATCGGGACATCTATAGTTCAGGTTGTGACTGTCCTTTTGCTGTGAGGAAGTATGTTCTTTAGCCCAGCTGATCTTTTGCAGTGTGGATGTCACTGAAATACGCCTTGAAATCGATTAAAACACCTTGTGGTCAATTCCATTCACGACTCATCCTTTTTTGCATTAAGTAACTCAAAGTAACTAAGTAACTTTTACTCAAATTACATTTAAAACAAAGTAATTTTGTACTTTTACTTGAGTACATTTTGAGATGGGTAATTTTCCTTTTACTCTGAGTAGAATTTAGGCAAAGTAAAGATACTTTTACTCTTTTTTGTACTCTTTCCACCTCTGCCTTTTTTTTTTTTTTTTTTTTTTTTTTTTACAGTTTCCTGTCTGGTGATGTGTCAATAAGAATAATTGTCTTGATGCCAAAAGGAGCCCAACAGATTTTACTTTCACAAGTGTAGCAGTATGGCAATTGCCATACTGCTCCACTTGTTTCATGCATATAAATTGCTTTATTATAATTATGCAGGGAGTTTTACAGTTTATATGGACACTGCAATGTAAGTAGAGCAGAAAAACAGAAGAAGAAAAAGGAAAAAAAGGAGAAAAGATGAAAGAAAGAAGAGATAGAAAGGAGACAATGACAACATTTTCAGTCTGCTTCATCACCTGTAACGAGATGAAAAAAGAACAGCACAACCAAAAGACACAGTACGAGATATACAATAAAGCAACACCTTGAAACTATCGCTAAAGTAATATTATTAAGTCTGACATGTACTCTGCCTTTTTTCTAAGAATGCTTCTTCTTCATGTCTTCCAATGGTTGACTCTGTTTCCCATGCTTCATTGAGGTTCATCACAGACTATAGAGCCATGACATCACTGTGACCTGTCCTCTCAGGTGGGATGGTCTTCCCTCTCTACCAGAAGGCAGTGTCATTGCTACACCTTTATTTCCAAGGCCCTTCTTGGATTGCTGCCCTCTTACGTTCGTACCTTACTTCCACAGTAAAGTATGGCTCCTGCCCTGAGATCCAACCATCAGCTGTTGCTCCCCGAACAGAACTGGGGGAGAAAGTCTTTAGCTACTGGAAGTTGACTGAGTTTTTATTATTAAATGCTTTTAAGTTGAAAGTGAAGGAATTTGAAGCAGCCTCAATGATCTGTAATTGTTTTACTTGATATGTTATTTCATTTAATGTATCTCTCTTTCTTATGTAACTTTGTTGCCTCTTGGCCACAACTCCCTGGAAAAGTTGGTTTTTAATCTAAATGGTATTTTTTTCCTGGTTAAATAAAAAAAAAACTTTTTTGAGGGTAGATCAGCGTTAGCTGCAGATCCTCTGAATAAAAGATGGATTTCTGATCTAAATCCATCAAATGGTTCAGAGAACCTTCCTGTTGGTTCCAGCTCCGGTTTTAACTGGTGTTCTTTCCCTCCTTTGCTTTGTTGCTGCTCGTAGTTCTTTGTGGAAATCCTTAAAGCCAAAGGAACCTTAAAGGAGGATATTAGAGAAGCAATCTTCAGCTCAATCAAATCCATTCTGTCCATCAATCGGTAAGTTTATCACTGAATTCATTTTATTTTTTTGATTAACTGATTAATAATCACATAGCCAAAGGTTTTTTAAAGAAGACTTTTAACTAAAGGAAACCAGGTCCAACTAAAATAATTCCACTCCAGGAGTTCTGGATAGAGCAGATTGACAGATAAAAAAACTTTTTTTTTCTTAAATGCTAAATGTTCCATATTCTTTTTACAATCTTGCTATAATTCCTTCTCTGAGTCGCTCTGTCAGCTAAAGGCATGAATTACAGTCTCTATACTCCAGTTAACGATTAATGGATTACTAAATGAGTTGACGATAATTTCCATAATCGATTAATCTGATTAATCCAATTAATTGTTTCAGCCCTACTGCAGATTAGGCCATAGTGAATTAATATAATAGTGGTTCCGTACTACTATGCGCTACTATCAGCTCTTCATTGCAACATTTCTGAATCCTGCAATCTACAATAAAGCTTCAAATTATTCCCATCCCAGACTAATGTTGACTTGCAGCGGCCTGGCAGTGATTTCTAGCCAGCAGCCGTCTTTGGTTGCAGACGAAGGCTCTGGAGTCATCCAGCCATCTCTGCCCAGCCACTGAAGCAGCTGAGTCCAGTCTGCCCCATATAGGGATGACCTGTTGACTCCAGATCTTCCATCTGTGCTCTGGTTAAGTGATGAGGCCCTGTTGAATGATACTGTTTATTTCTGTGTTTAATCGTTCTGCATTTCCCGTCACACGACTGAGCAGATTCGCGATGTTGTGCACATGGCGAGTAAACGAGGAAAGTAATGGAGCCCAACAGGTCAATATTTCAGCAGCAGAGGAGGAAAAGTCCAAGAAGAAGTTTGAACTAGAGTTTAAACTGATTATTATTTTGCTAATCGATTAATCAGTCAATCATTTTTTGATTGATCAATTAATAATTATGGGGAGTGGCGGCCTAGTGGTTACGGCATAGCGCTTGGAATCCTGAGGTTCTGAGAATGAGCCCCAATCCTGCAGTCTGCCACTCTGGGCCCCTGAGCAAGACCCTTAACTCCACACTGCTCCCCGGGCGCCGCAAGATGGCAGCCCACTGCTCCCCGGGCGCCGCAAGATGGCAGCCCACTGCTCCCCAGGCGCCGCAAGATGGCAGCCCACTGCTCCCCGGGCGCCGCACAATGGCAGCCCACTGCTCCCCGGGCGCCGCACGATGGCAGCCCACTGCTCCCCAGGCGCATCAAAATGGCAGCCCACTGCTCCCCGGGCGCCGCACGATGGCAGCCTACTGCCATCATGATCAATAGATCATTATTTATACCTAAAACTAATACGTTTGCAGTGATTTAATGAATTTCGCATTAATCAGTAAAAAAAATGAAAACTATTTTCCTCTTGCCATCACCAAACATAATACGTTATTATGTTTGGGCATTTTTGCCCAAATATAGTAACCCCTCCCTCCTGCCATCTTCCAGCAGTGACGTCACGGTGCGGTAAGCCTAGCGCCATTCTCCCCGCTTTCCAAGCTAAATCAATGGGAACTACTAGACACATCTGCAATCAACAACAATTATTGAAGATTTCCAGAGGACTTCACCATTGAAATTCACCAGAGCTATAGTGAAACTGACAATGCCCACGTGCATGGCAGCTGGATGCTGGAATACATCGGGTAAAAGTGAAAAAAAGAGTTATTTCCCCTTTCTGATTCCTGATCCTCCACGGACGGGTTGGTCGTTGGATCGCCAACTTGAAGAGGGAGGATTTGCCATCGAACTTCTGGCCAGAGAAAAAACCCGTAATATGTAGCCAACATTTGGAAGAAGAATGTTTTCAAGATGACTTGGATAACAGCGCGTTGTGACAAACACCAGATACAGCACTGGGACTTGATCAACAGCCGATACCGCACCGTGAAACACAAACCAGTAGGTGGCAGTAGTGTTCTTTGACAAACATGGATGCCTCCAGTAAAGCACATTCACATGAAAATTACTCTGAATTAAAAACACTGATCATTTATTGAACAGGATGGAATCATTTCAGATTTAAAGAACTTTCTGAAGTTTGAATTCTGAATATGAGCGACTTTTCCTTTAAAGCCTTGGTTTTGCTGAGCGGAGTATAATCTCATGTCTGCAGGTATAAAACCTCTTTATCTCGGTCTGATTCAGCTGCTAAAGGCAGTTTTAGCAGCGCCTGTCTGGAATCCAGTTGCATGTGCTGTGAACAGGCCTCTGTATTTATTTATTTAGTTATTTATTTTTTTGGTCGGCCAATCATTGGACCACTTGCATGCGAATCGTGGAGAGAAATCCGTAAATATCTCTGACCAGTAATGATCTGTTGCACCACTAATCACTGCCAAGCCGGATGGTTAAAGATTCAGGGAAATGTTACTAGTTTAAAGAGATTTATGGAAACAAAACATGTATTGTTTCTCTGTTTTACAGGTTTGGGGGAAAGTTTCTTGTGTTCCAGCTGAAGCTGTTAAACAGGTGTATTCAAACAAAGTTTATCAAACCTTAAGCTCCTCAAGGAGCCGTTTTCAAGGCTGCGGCTGACTATACCCGTACTCATTCTACATAGTTTGATCTGTTTTTTTGTTTCAGGAAAAAATAAAGCATTTTCTCTTCACAACTGCACTGAACTGAAAGGAAAGCTGTGGGATTTCTGGTTAGGAAGGATTGGACACCTATAATAAGATTTTTAAGTCTAAATGAGGGTGTGAGTGTCTGCAGACGGCGAGTCTTTCTAGTTTATAGAGCTACAATGAAGACTGAAGTATAAATTACAGCCTGACTTGGTGGATGAATGGTTCCACAGTTCCCATACATCTTCATTATCTGCCCATTACTGGAGCAGTGGTTAAAGCACACTGATGGGCTGTTTTGTGGAACGTCGGTTGCTTAGAAAGGTTTCTGATTAAAGACTTTGCTCTTTTCTGACATGTTATAGTCGCTAAATGTGTAACAGCTAGAGGTTATAGATAATAGATCTTTATCTCATAATGAATACATGGATCATTCTCTGAGCTTTCGCTGATGGAAGCAATAAACATTGTATGTGCATAATGCTTAATTCAGTTCTATTCAGTTCTATTCTATAGCGTCACGTAATATCATGTCATCTCAGGTCACTTTACAGAGACAATTCAACCAGATCATCCAGTCAGACTCATTGACTCTTCAGCAATCCCTCACACTAAGCGTGCTTGTAGCGACAGTGGAGAGGAAAAACTCCCTTTGAACAAGAAGAAACCTCCAGTAGAACCAGGCTCAGTGTGAGCGGCCATCTGCTGAGGCCCACTGGGGTTCAAGGAGACAGAAGCAGACATAGAAAAAGAAGCATAGATACAAAAGGCACTGTCAGTCAGAGAAACAGGACTACACTGAAAAACAGGAACAGACCAGATGAAGCTACTATGAGAAAAAGCAGAGAGAGCAGAACGTTATAGATTGAACTAATAGATTCTGCAGAGTGGGAGAATAGAGATAGAATGATGAAAAAGGGGTCCCTATGTCCTCCAGCAGTCTAAGCCTATAGCCTGACCAAGGTTGAAGACGTATCGCTTCCCATCCAGGAGGCTTATTCAGTAAAAAAATAAATAAAATAAAAAAAAGCTGAGAAAGTTTCCTGAATGGGAAGCAAAATGTCTTCAAACTTGTAAAGCAAAGTCCACTGGTTGTTTTTTTTAAACTTTATTGGAATCTCCATGTTGTTTAGAAACATCAGATCTCCAAATGCAGATTGTTCTAGTCTGAGAATTGACAAGGACTTCTGGATAGGTGTGAAAATGTCTTCAGAAAAACTGAAAGTCTGGTTTCCTCCCATCTTGTGCTTGTGAACATTGTACCAGACACACAGCAGGCAGCAGGCGCATGTGACCCAACTCCTCCTACTTCAGTTCAATCTGAACGGCACAATTCTGACTTCTGTCGCTAGTAAAGCTTTTTATGTTTTGTACTGAATCATATGGACTGTGTGGCGGCCATCTTTGTAATGTGACTGATAGTTTATACAGAGCTAAGCTAAGTGTTAGAACGTTCTCAAATAAAACCTTGCTTTTGTTTGCTGTTGCTTTTTGCAGATCGCTGCTGGTCCATTTGGAAAACGGCTACATCGGGAAAGGCCTGGAAACATTCTGCTCACAGTTGCATCACTACAACAGCTATGTGGACAATATCTACAATGCTAACAAAGTGCTGGGGGTAGAGACACGCCGTCTGCTTATCAACCTGTTGCTCTCATTTTAATGAATTCAACTTGTTTTTCACTGAAGCTTATAGTAGAAAAGGGGATCATCTTAGTGCCAAATAATAAATAACTCCCCTGGTGTTTGACGTTAGGCGCCTGCTAAGATCGCCCACTAAGCCCAGATTTTAGAACCATTGTTCTACGGTTGTTTATGTCTCTTTATGAATTATCTATTTGGTGCAAAATCTTTGGATTTATTCACTCTAGTCAAAATATTTTCGATCCTATTTAAATATTTGGGTGTTTGCGCCAACTATTTCAGTTTGATATATCTAATAACTGATGGACGCAGTAATATTTCAGTATTGAATTGAGGTTTTGTTTTAATGCATATTGCAGATTTTCTGTTAGTCCAATAAACCTGAATTCAATACGTACATATTACCGCGTCCATCAGTTATTGGAAATATCAAACTGAAATAGCTGCTGCAATCATGTTGCTGATCTAAACGACTTAATATTTCCATCCATCCAACCGTCCATCTTTTCCCGCTCAGTCCTCTCATAGTGGTGCTGGCGCCTATCTTTGGCGGTCTACGGCGAGAGGCGGGGTCCACCCTGGACAGGTCGCCAGTCTGTCACAGGGAAACACAGACAAACAAATACATGCATCCATGCACGCTTCAGAGAAGCCACTTAACAGTCATGATTTTGAACTGTGGGAGGAAACCGGAGTACCCGGAGAGAACTCACGCATGCTCAGGGAGAACAAGCTAACTCCAGCAGAATAGAACAGAAAATCACTTTATTGTCCCTCAATGGGGAAATGCTGATGTTACAGCAACAAAAAGATAGAAAAAAAGGTCACACAAACATGGACCTTAGAAAAATGTATCAGAATAATATAATAGTGAAGAGTTAAAAGATAAACAATAAAATCCTGTAAAGTGTTTTAATAATATAAAACTGGAGAATAAATAACCAATATGCAGCTATGGACATTTTTACAGTAATGGATATTTGAAAATTGCAGCAACATCAGAGATGTGCAGAATGACAGCAGCAGGTTATTTAACTGACTAAGGTAGAAACTGCAAAATCAGCATGAATGGAACAACTGATTGAGGTTGATGGGATCATTGAGGTTAATGCAAACAGCTTTTCAGCACTGAACATTTCCAGTTATAAAGTGCAGCAGTGATCAGAATGTAGGCAGTTTAGGAGAAAATGAAAAACCAGTTTAAAGTCAAAGTGCAAAAAGGCATTGATATGGAAAGGTTTAATGCAAAATAAATGGTGCAAAATGCATTAGCATAGTGAGTTGTGTGACTTCGAACCCAGAGCTAGCCCCGTTGCTAACAATGATCCAATTCTCTGTCTGCCTTTGTAACCATTGTTTTGTAATCTAATCCTGTGAAAAAGCCCACGTAGAGGCGCTGCAGGGAAATTATAAGACTTCATAAACCATTTAGGAGAAATGCTCTGGGATGAGTTTAAATGATTAGAGATGAAATCTGCCTCCGTCTGAGAATGACCTCACTTCCTGCCATGTTTTCTCAGATCCAGCTGAAGAAAAACAAAGCCTTCCGCCGCTTTAAGACGCTCCAAGAGGCTCGACCGCAGTTTGAAAACCAGAAGCTGGAGGACTTACTTCAGATGCCAGTTCAGCGAATTCAGCAGTAAGACTTCGCCTCGTTGTTTGAGATGAAAATGTTCCTTATAAGAATGCCAAACTGAGGAGGAACTTTGCTGTTTGGCGTTCTGAGTGCAACCTGTTCATTGCTCAGGAAATGTTTTGTTACAGTCAGGAAGTTTTTGTCTGTTAACATGGGAAAACTGTTGTATTTTACTATTTATTATTTTATTTTCAATCACAATAACAGGAAAATTGCACCAGCTGAGTAACACGAGTGAGGTCGGAAAGCAGGGTGCTTCTGTCCTGAAAAGGTTCCTGGTGTAAAACCATCAATCCCTTATAAGAGATTGAAAATGATCTGACCAAAGTGATGTGTTAAATCTAGGTGTGTCAGTTAATAAATAATAAATCAGTCAGTGGGCCTATATATGGGGCTACAGGAAGTCACTGTGCTGTTTGGTGACATGGTGTGTACCACACTCAACATGGACCACAGGAAGTGACGGAACCAGTTCCTCAGTGGACTAGAAGGAAATTTATAGACGAGCACGTAAAAGGTAAAGGCTAAAAACTTCTAAGGATTAAAATTGAACGTCAAGTTCAGGGAACATCAGCATCAGGGTCGTCCGGCTTTGGATGACTGGCTGTAGACGGCGAACAAACTCATCAAACCGACACACAGACAATCCTAGCTAGTTCCTGATTGTCCCTCTGGCAATACAATAAACAAATAAATGTAGGTAGAAATTAACTTATACAGTGAGACATAAAATATATATATATATATATTTTAATTAGCTTCTTTATTTATTTGTCTTTGTAATAATTACCTTATTTATTTATTGTCTGTTATAATCTTTATTTATTATATTTTTAAGTATTTTTTTGTAAATGTGATATTTTTGTCTTATTTTGTTTTATTCTTTTGTTTTTTTCTACCCTCTTGATTTCTTCAACACTATTTATGTCTGCCTGTCACTCTAAGCCCCGCCCCTCCTTATTTGCATAATGAAGCGAAATGCAGACAAATGTAAAAGCGACGACAGAAATAAAAAGCATGAAATAAATAAAGGGTAAAAAAATACAAAGGAAGATAAAACAGACAAAAATATTATAACATGCATATAAATACTTAAAAAATAAGTAATAAAGTTAAAGATTATAACGGACATTCAATAAATAAGGTAATTATTACAAAGGTCGAATAAAAGAAACTAATTGAAAGAAATATATTTATATATGCATTTATGTCTCACTGTATAATTTAATTTGTTTGTATTTTTTTGGGGACAATTAATTGTATGCTTATTTATTAATTGAGCATTTATTTAGTTCTGTATTTATTTTTAAATATGGCAGAATTGGTCCTCCATATAGAATAGCATAGACCACGCTTTACAATTGGACGTAAATCAATAATATCTGCATCATACCTGCAACAAGCTAACTGACACACTGCTGTTAAAGGATAACCAGCCCTTGTACCCCCCTGTATACTACACATCCCAGGATGCACCATGAGGCTGAAACACAGCCTGATCCTGAAAATCTCGGATGACTGGAGAATCGGCCTTAAAAAGGCAAAAACTCATACATTGTATGCACGGCTTTACTTATTTCACGTTCAAAATGCCAATTAAAAAATTGTTAAATCTGGACTTCCACGGGACCTTATTTGTCTTTTTCCACCAGTCTATTTTTGGGTGCAAATGCAAAAAAAACGCTTGCATTGTACACCCCTGCATTTTCCTAGCAAACGCCAGGATCTACTGCAGGGACATTGGAATCTCATTTGGTGGGGTGGTGCCACAAATAGGGAAGGTAATCCGCATACAGGGATCACACTCCCAGAAGTAGTGACTCAACAAAGTACCCTAGTAAACGTGAGCAGGCAGCTCATCACCCCAACACGAAGAGATTTGAGCTTGAATCACTCTCCCATGAATCAACTAATTGATCCTTGAGAGGAAACTATAGATAGGAGTAAACTCATGGGTTTTAGGAAAAAATAAAAGGAAACAATTACCATTTAATCCTACATAATACACCTTTAAATCAAGATTAATTGCAATTTGTACTTTATTTTTCTGCAACAATGGATTATTTCCTCATGTTCACACATACACACTGTTTTTTCTTTTAATTAAAAGATGATCCTGTCTTGTTTGTGCTTTTCTTAGGTATAATCAGTATCTGCAAGAACTTGCTGCCAACACTGCTCCAGACCACCCAGAGTTTGAACAACTCTCAAGTAAGTCTAGTTAAAAATATGCGTAGCTTTTATTATAGTTCAAGTAAAATATGTCTTTCATTTTGAATTGAGTTTTTGCTCCTTTTTTTTGTTTTGTTTTTTTTTTTGCTAAGTTTATCACCAATTCTATTCAGTTTATTTCTATAGCGCCAATTCACATCATGTCATCTCAAGGTAGTTTCCAGTTCACCAGATCATCCAGTCAGATTGATTCAAAGTTTTCTAAGGAAAACCAGCTGATTGCATTGACTCATTGACTCTTCAGCAATCCCTCACACTAAGCATGCTTGTAGCGACAGTGGAGAGGAAAAACTCCCTTTGAACAGGAAGAAACCTCCAGCAGAACCAGGCTCAGTGTGAGCGGCCATCTGCTGAGGCCCACTGGGGTTCAAGGAGACAGAAGCAGACATAGAAAAAGAAGCATAGATACAAAAGGCAACTGTCAACCAGCTCTACAGGCGGCCCCGTCCAGGAAACACACAGCCAGGCAGACGAGCTCCGAGCCAGCTCCATTGTCAGAGGATGAAGAGAGCACATCCAGTTAGACACAGTCAGAGAAACAGGACTACACTGGAAAACAGGCCAAGCTCCAACATCTAGAAACAAAGGTGTTGATGGCTGCAGCACAGCTGATATTTCTCTCCAGGATGGAGTCACAGCCAAACAGGAACAGACCAGATGAAGCTACTATGAGAAAAAGCAGAGAGAGCAGAACGTTAGAGATTGAACTAACAGATTCTGCAGAGTGGGAGAATAGAGATAGAATGAAGCAGAATGATGAAAAAGGGGTCCCTATGTCCTCCAGCAGTCTAAGCCTATAGCAGCAGAACTATAGAGATAGCTCAGGATAACCTGAGCCACTCTAACTATAAGCTTTATCAAAAAGGAAAGTTTTAAGTCTAGCCTTAAAAGTAGACAGGGTGTCTGCCTCACGGACTAAAACTGGTAGTTGGTTCCACAGGAGAGGAGCCTGATAACTAAAAGATCTGCCTCCCATTCTACTTTTAGAAATTCTAGGAACCACTAGTAAACCTGCAGATTGAGAGCGAAGTGCTCTGTTAGGAACATAAGGAACAATCAGATCTCTGATATCAGATGGAGCTTGGCCATTTAAGGCTTTATATGTGAGAAGGAGGATTTTAAATTCTATTCTGGATTTAACAGGAAGCCAATGAAGAGAAGCCAGGATAGGAGAGATATGATTTGGTTTCTTGTGTATCACACTAGAAACATCTCATGATGGGTGAAAGTAAAGAACTTTCTCAATTCCATTATTTCAATATTTCAAGAATACAAAAATTGTAATAAAGTTCTTAAATGTTTAAAGTGAATAAAATTAAGACCGGTCAGACTCTGCTTCAGGCTTTATTATTAATATTTAAGCTTGCTTATAAAAGGTACCAATAGGTGGTCTCATGTTTATCATTCTAAAATCATTTGAATTAAAACATTTTCTTGTTGATTCATGTCTATATTTCTGACTCACGTTAGGAAACTTATCTGTGAAAACAGTAATTCAGAATAAGATGATTACTTTAAAGCCTTTTCTCTTCTTTTTGTGCATTCCACCTTGTGGGTAGGCCTGACAGTAGCTGGCGGCTGATTCAGCATGACTGACTTGACTTTGTGCAAACAGGTCCCATGTCAGCCATTTTCTTTCAAGTCAAAGCCTTTGTTCTTTTTCCATATGATCCTCGGAGAAATAAAACATTTGCAGGCCGGGCGTTTTCACTTCAAAGACCTCGCTGTTGTACCATGAACATTTTATATAGACAGTTTTAATCTAAGCAACTTCATGGGAGAATACTGCCTCATTGTAAGTTTTAAAATAGGCCTTTATTTGTTCCGAACTCGGGATGATTTGAAGACTTCTTTCCTAAAATTCCCAGTTGTGCTCGGCTACTCCGAGACGTCAATTTGCACAGAAATAAGAAACACATTTTTGTAACTTTGTGAGGAGAAACGGGCTCAACAGAACCTTTATGTAGAAATTAATCTGATTTAAAGAGTGGCTTAAAAAGAGAGAGTGGGATTGTATTCATGCTGCCTGGAAAACAGCTAATTGGGCCAAATGTATTATTAATCATTTTTTAAACTCTAAACAAGATTTGTTTTCATTCAGCTTGTATTAAAATAGTTTGAGATAAGAATATACATGATTAAAATTTGAATAAAGTGAAAACATTGAACTTTTTTTTCACTTGTTTCACAGCTGACACATGTATGATATTGATTCCTGAAATGTTTTAAGCCTGTTTCTTTTAATTTTGGTGATTTTTTAACGGAAATGAACAGAAAATGAAAATACAGACTTCAGACTAGTGCAAAATTTGATGATTTGATACATTGGTATAGAAATACAGGTCATGCTCTTATCTTGAGGACAACCTGCCTAATTATTCACCCTTTTCTTTTAAGATTACAATGTTTCAGCAGCACATTCAGCATAATGGGCTGTTGTTTGTTTAGTAAACGATGAAAACAAACCTTCGCCAAAAATTTCTACTTTAGAGGAAAGAAAAGGCTTTGCCTTTATAGTTTGAATATATAATAAAGAATTGAACTTTATTGATCTCACACTGGAGAAATGTACTTCTGCGTTTAGCCCCTCCCCTTGGGGAGCAGTGGGCTGCCATTAGCGGCGCCCAGGGAGCAGTGAGGGGTTAAGAGTCTTGCTCAGAGACCTAGAGTGGCAGTCCGTGGGCATTGAACCGGGAACTTGCTACCTTCTCAGAGCACAGAGCTCTGCTCTAACCACTAGGCCATCACTCCCCTCTATCGCTGCCAGCTGTGTAGTAAGGCAAGGCACGTTTATTTCTATGGCGCAGTTCAGGACATGCATAATTCAAAGTCCTTTACAAGAATTGGACAATAAAATAGAAGAGAAATAAAAACAGAATAAAGATTAAAAAACATGATAAACAGGTAGTAAAAGAAAAACTAATAATACTGCAGTTAACAGTTTAACTCCATCAGTCGAAGGCAGCTCTAAACTAACAGGAGTTTGTTCCAAATCAGTGGAGCATAGATGCTGCTTCTCCATGGTTGCTTCTAGTTCTAGGTGAACAGAGTAGGCTGGAACTTTAGGTGTGTTAAATTTTAAAGGCTGCGTCCTCCAAGGACGCAATCTATCTGGACTGGACCCTTTGAGGTCCATGAAAATAAGGAGACCGGAAGAGTTTTGGCTGTGAATTCAAACATGTCCAGCCTTCTGCGGCTTTTACCGCCATATGCTCTGTCGCCAAGCAACCATGAGAGATCACACACAAACAGGAAAAGAATAAATACAGAAATTCTCACTGCTGTTTTGGGTGTTATTAAAATGTTTGGGGATCTTCAACAGCTGCATGATGTCAGATTTCTAGCCGCCACACGCAGAGATATCGGAATCTGAGCTAAAGTGTCAGCCAAACCCATTTATACAGTAAAAGATAAAACCTTTCAGTAAACCAAACATTACCGCCACATATCTGACAAACTGTTTGGCACCATTTCCTTTTGTCCTCTGAGCACGGAGCAGCTGGCTTGCTTGGACTCGCACAGAATCATGGGATACCCAAGTTTATGGAAGATACATAGGACCCATTCTTCGAAACTGTCAAAAAGAAGGATGCATTTATAGGCCGCATGACGAGGAGTCTTCCAATCCAAACAGACCTCAGCGCCGTGCTATGACGTAATCAGGCTACGAATTCGGCCTTCAGAGGACGCATCCCATGAATTCGAACTCAGCCTAGAAGACCTGAGTGGTCTGGGAGGTTTACCCACTGACAGGACGACTTCCTGTTCAACTTTCTGTTGCCGGTCCCCTCGGCTACTTAAGGCTAAACTCCGCTGAAAGCTTTGCTGAGTCTGGACCAGGTCCCTCCGGAGAGGTCTGTCCTCGCTGGACAGAGTCAGACTACCTTTTTCTTACACTTCAGAAGGAGCTAAATTTAGAGTTGACGTTTTTTTTCCTGCGAATCAAACAGAGTTGAACGAAGTGTTTCCTGAAACACCTCCAGCAGAGCAGAGTAGAGATTGAGAGCCAAGTGCTCTGTTAGGAACATAACACCTTTGAAAGACCGAGAGTCTGACCTCTTCGTAATACATCATTCAATGATATCAAAAACTCTATTTCTAAACAAATCACCAGACATTTTCAGAAATGCTCCTACATCTTATAGACGGTCTTTCTAGAAGTGCACTGTGTGGACCAAAGTCCTACCGAACTGTGAATTATGTTGTGTGTTTTTAGTTTTCTTCCTGTATGGGGAGCTTTTAAAAATTTAAAACATTAGTGCAGTGGTTTATGTTAAAATAAACCTTTGGGTTAAGTTGTCGAAACAGGTTTTTCTTGTAAATTTGGTCTTAAATTTTTATTTCAAGTGGCATTAAAAAGTCTTCAATTAAACTTGCGATATGCTGTAGGAACCCTGTAATATCAACGGTGCTAACTGATTTCCCATTTCCACTACCCCTCTGAAACCGATTTGTGCCGAGTTCGGGCCCAGCTTGGATCAGTTAACCGGGCCCAGCTTGGATCAGTTAACTGGGCCAAGCTTGGATCAGTTAACCGGGCCCAGCTTGGATCAGTTAACCGGGCCCAGCTTGGATCAGTTAACCGGGCCAAGCCTTGGATCAGTTAACCGGGCCCAGCTTGGATCAGTTAACCGGGCCAAGCCTTGGATCAGTTAACCGGGCCAAGCCTTGGATCAGTTAATCGGGCCCAGCTTGGATCAGTTAACCGGGCCCAGCTTGGATCAGTTAACCGGGCCCAGCTTGGATCAGTTAACCGGGCCAAGCTTGGATCAGTTAACCGGGCCCAGCTTGGATCAGTTAACCGGGCCAAGCCTTGGATCAGTTAACCGGGCCAAGCCCTGGATCAGTTAACCGGGCCAAGCTTGGATCAGTTAACCGGGCCCAGCTTGGATCGGTTAACCGGGCCCAGCTTGGATCAGTTAACCGGGCCAAGCTTGGATCAGTTAACCGGGCCCAGCTTGGATCAGTTAACCGGGCCAAGCCTTGGATCAGTTAACCGGGCCAAGCCCTGGATCAGTTAACCGGGCCAAGCTTGGATCAGTTAACCGGGCCCAGCTTGGATCAGTTAACCGGGCCCAGCTTGGATCAGTTAACCGGGCCCAGCTTGGATCAGTTAACCGGGCCCAGCTTGGATCAGTTAATCGGGCCCAGCTTGGATCAGTTAATCGGGCCCAGCTTGGATCAGTTAACCGGGCCAAGCTTGGATCAGTTAATCGGGTCCAGCTTGGATCAGTTAACCGGGCCAAGCCTTGGATCAGTTAACCGGGCCAAGCTTGGATCAGTTAACCGGGCCAAGCTTGGATCAGTTAACCGGGCCCAGCTTGGATCAGTTAACCGGGCCAAGCTTGGATCAGTTAACCGGGCCAAGCCTTGGATCAGTTAACCGGGCCAAGCCTTGGATCAGTTAACCGGGCCAAGCTTGGATCAGTTAACCGGGCCCAGCTTGGATCAGTTAATCGGGCCCAGCTTGGATCAGTTAACCGGGCCAAGCCTTGGATCAGTTAACCGGGCCAAGCCTGGATCAGTTAACCGGGCCCAGCTTGGATCAGTTAATCGGGCCCAGCTTGGATCAGTTAATCGGGCCCAGCTTGGATCAGTTAACCGGGCCCAGCTTGGATCAGTTAATCGGGCCCAGCTTGGATCAGTTAATCGGGCCCAGCTTGGATCAGTTAATCGGGCCCAGCTTGGATCAGTTAACCGGGCCCAGCTTGGATCAGTTAATCGGGCCCAGCTTGGATCAGTTAACCGGGCCAAGCTTGGATCAGTTAATCGGGCCCAGCTTGGATCAGTTAACCGGGCCAAGCTTGGATCAGTTAACCGGGCCAAGCTTGGATCAGTTAACCGGGCCAAGCTTGGATCAGTTAACCGGGCCAAGCTTGGATCAGTTAACCGGGCCAAGCTTGGATCAGTTAACCGGGCCCAGCTTGGATCAGTTAACCGGGCCAAGCTTGGATCAGTTAACCGGGCCAAGCTTGGATCAGTTAACCGGGCCAAGCTTGGATCAGTTAACCGGGCCCAGCTTGGATCAGTTAACCGGGCCAAGCTTGGATCAGTTAACCGGGCCAAGCTTGGATCAGTTAACCGGGCCAAGCTTGGATCAGTTAACCGGGCCAAGCTTGGATCAGTTAACTGGGCCAAGCTTGGATCAGTTAACTGGGCCCAGCTTGGATCAGTTAATCGGGCCCAGCTTGGATCAGTTAACCGGGCCAAGCTTGGATCAGTTAACCGGGCCAAGCTTGGATCAGTTAACCGGGCCAAGCTTGGATCAGTTAACCGGGCCAAGCTTGGATCAGTTAACCGGGCCAAGCTTGGATCAGTTAACCGGGCCAAGCTTGGATCAGTTTACCGGGCCATACTTGGATCAGTTAACCGGGCCATACTTGGATCAGTTAACCGGGCCATACTTGGATCAGTTAACCGGGCCATACTTGGATCAGTTAACCGGGCCCAGCTTGGATCAGTTACCCGGGCCAAGCTTGGATCAGTTACCCGGGCCAAGCTTGGATCAGTTAACCGGGCCCAGCTTGGATCAGTTAACCGGGCCCAGCTTGGATCAGTTAACCGGGCCCGCCTTGGATCAGTTAACCGGGCCATGCTTGGATCAGTTAACCGGGCCATGCTTGGATCAGTTAACCGGGCCAAGCTTGGATCAGTTACCCGGGCCAAGCTTGGATCAGTTAACCGGGCCCAGCTTGGATCAGTTAACCGGGCCAAGCTTGGATCAGTTAACCGGGCCCAGCTTGGTTCTTACAAACATTTACACATCATGCTAACATGGTTACTCACCTCCTATCGGGGGTCCATGATACTACAGCTCTTAAGGGGAAAATTATACAAATTCAGGAACATATGTGACTGGATGGCGTCCTCGCATAAATTTTAATGAGAGCCTCGGTCCCTGCATCATCCCAGGTCGCACCGCGATCTATTGATGCTGTTTATTGTTAATAAGCTGAGAAGAAGAGATCTGTGAATACAAAGCTGGACACGATGGAAAACCCGCTAAATGAGTCAGTTGACTGTCTATAGGACATGAGGCAGTCTGCTCATGAGCTCTTTATTAAAAAATCGAGCCACAGCTGAACCGCGCTGAGTCCTACTGATGAACTAGCGCTAGATTTAGCGAAGTTCGGTTGTTTCTGGCCCGGTTCAGATACGGTCCATTTAAACTCAACAGTTATCTGGGTTACCGTGCTCAGACCGATCTCAGCATGGTTTCAAAGGGGTAAATGGGGCTCTAATGTCCTCATTCCAGTGTGATGTTCAAAACAATTTAAAGGAGACCACCAACACAAACTGCTCCCAGTTAAAACATTCAGTTCTTGGTTTTTCTATACAGATGATGGACAGACAACAGTTGAACATCTATTATAGTTTTTGACAGTAGAATGAAATCAATGAGTTGGTCTCTGAGTTTTAAAACAAAGAAAATATTGGAAGAAGTATTTAAAGATGCCCTGCCACAGATGTCTTTGTGTCTTTGTTTCCTGTAGGGGCTGTCGATGCTCTGTCTGAAGTATCCCAACGTATCAAGGACAACGCTCAGCGCCATGACAATCACCTGCAGCTCTGCAGAGTGCAGAAACTGCTGAAAGGCCGGAAGGCACAGGTGTTGGCTCCAGGTTGGATCATTTTGTTATGTATTCCTTTTTATTTTCTGCATGAGTTTCCCTTAGCTGGATTCTGTTTCAGCAGACTGGGTTCGTAACAGAGCACTTATAAATCCCTACATAGATTCCAAAAAACTTTGTTTTGACTTTGTTTTCCAAGTTTGAAGACCTTTAGCTTCCCATCCAGGAATTTTTCAATTTAAAATGTCAGAAATTGCGTTGATTTCATGACTTTATAGAGTGCATCAACAAAAAATCCTTGTTTTGGTTTAGAAATCATGCAAGTTGAAACAAACGAACAGTTCAATTCAATTCAATTCAGTTTATTTCTATAGCGCCAAATTCACAACGCATGTCATCTCAAGGCACTTTACAGTTCAACCAGATCATACAGTCAGATTGATACAAAGTTTTCTATCTAAGGAAAACCAGTTGATTGCATTGACTCATTGACTCAAATACAATACCTCACACTAAGCATGCTTGTAGCGACAGTGGAGAGGAAAAACTCCCTTTTAACAGGAAGAAACCTCCAGCAGAACCAGGCTCAGTGTGAGCGGCCATCTGCTGAGGCCGACTGGGGTTCAAGGAGACAGAAGCAGAGATACAAAAAGCAGCTGTAAAAGGCGGCCTCGTCCAGGAAACACACAGCCAGGCAGACGAGCTCCAAGGCAGCTCCCTTGCCAGAGGACGAAGAGAGCACATCCACTCAGTCACGGTCAGAGAAACAGGACCACACTGGAAAACAGGCCGATCTCCAACATCTATAAACAAGGGTGTTGATAGAAGCAGCACAGCTGATGTTTCTTTCCAGGATGACGTCACAGCCAAACAGGAACAGACGAGGCAAAGCTACTCTGAGGAAAAGCAGAGAGAGCAGAAGGTTAGAGATTGAACTAACAGATTCTGCAGAATAGGAGAACAGAGAGAGAATGAAGCAGAATGATGAAATGGGGGTCCCTATGTCCTCCAAAAGTCTAAGCCTATAGCAGCATAACTATAGAGATAGCTCAGGATAACCTGAGCCACTCTAACTATAAGCTTTATCAAAAAGGAAAGTTTTAAGCCTAGCCTTAAAAGTAGACAGGGTGTCTGCCTCACGGACTAAAACTGGTAGTTGGTTCCACAGGAGAGGAGCCTGATGACTAAAAGATCTGCCTCCCATTCTACTTTTAGAAATTCTAGGAGCCACTAGTAAACCTGCAGATTGAGAGCGAAGTGCTCTGTTAGGAACATAAGGAACAATCAGATCTCTGATATCAGATGGAGCTTGGCCATTTAAGGCTTTATATGTGAGAAGGAGGATTTTAAATTCTATTCTTGATTTAACAGGAAGCCAATGAAGAGAAGCCAGGATAGGCGAGATATGATCTCTCTTTTTAATTTTCATTAGAACTCTGGCTGCAGCATTTTGGATCAGCTGAAGGCTTTTAACTACAGTTTGTGGACTTCCTGATAGTAAAGAATTACAATAGTCCAGCCTTGAAGTAACAAATGCATGGACTAGTTTCTCAGCATCACCCCTGGACAGGATATTTCTAATTTTTGCAATGTTCCTCAGATGAAAGAAGGAAATTCTAGAAACCTCTTTGATATGGGATTTAAATGACCTGTCCTGATCAAAAATAACACCAAGATTTTTTACTTTATTATCTGAAATCAGTTTAATCCCATCCAAATGAAGTGACTGGCTAATCAGTTTCTTTTTCAGAGACTCTGGTCCAAAGACTATAACTTCTGTTTTGTCTGCATTCAGAAGCAGAAAGTTAAGAGTCATCCAGGTTTTTATACCTTAAATACGTGCCTGTAGTCTATGTGTTGGGTTGGTTTATTCTGGATGTATAGCTGAGTATCAACAGCATAACAGTGGAGATTAATCCCATGCTGTCTATTAATAATACCAATTGGGAGCATATATAAAATAAAGAGAATTGGTCCTAGCACTGATCCCTGTGGCACTCCACAGGTAACCCTGGAGCATGAAGATTTATCATTAATGTGTAAAACTTAAATCGGTTGGATGAATAAGATCTAAACCAGTCTAGTGCTGTTCCTTTAATTCCTACAAAATATTTAAGTCTTTCTTAAAGAATAATATGATCAACTGTATCACTGAGATCTAACAGGACAAGCATAGATAAGTCCATTGTCCATTATCTGAGGCCATGCGAATATCACTAGTGTCTTAACCAGAGCTGTTTCATTGCAATGATGAGCTCTAAAGCCAGACTGAAACTCTTCAAAAAGTTCATTATGGTGGAAGTGATCGCAAACTTGTTTGGCAACTACTTTCTCAAGAATTTTGGATAAGAAAGGAAGATTGGATATAGGTCTATAATTGACCAAGTCATCTGGGTCAAGAGACGGTTTCTTAAGCAGAGGTTTAATTACAGCAACCTTAAAAGCTTTAGGTACATATCCCTGTAACAGAGATAGATTAATCACATCTAAAATGGAGGAGGAGATCAAAGGGAATACCTCCTTAAATAACCTGGTTGGAACTGGATCTAACATACAAGTTGAAGGCTTAGATGAAGACAATAATTTTGCTAATTCAGAGAGTTCAACTGGATCAAAGCAGTCTAAACCCGGTTCAGATTCCATGACTACCTCAGGTACAATCGCGGATAGAGGAGTGCTTATGATCTTATTTTTAATAAGATCAATCTTATTTATAAAGAATCCCATAAAATCATTGCTGCTAAGAGCAGGTGGAATGGACGGTTCAACAGAGCTATGGCTCTGGGTGAGTTTGGCAACTGTATTAAAAAGAAATCTAGGATTATTCTTATTCTCCTCTATTAATGAGGAGAAGTATGCTGCTCTTGCTTTACAAAGGGTCCTCTTATACAGCAGTAAACCATTTTTCCAGACTAGGAAGGACTCTCGCAGGCCTGTGGAGCGATATTTTCTCTCCAGTTTCCTAGCATTTTGCTTCAAAGTACGCAGCTCTGCATTAAACCAAGGAGCAAGCTTTCTATTTTGAACGGTTTTCATTTTCAAAGGAGCTGCGTTGTCTAAGGCAATACGCAGAGAACTAGCAACCCCATCAACAAAATCATCAACCTGTGAAGGGGAATAAGCTAAGCTTTTGCACTCTGCAGCACTGCTCAGTGACACAGAGGAGAGAGAAAGTGAAGCTGATTCTTTAAAATTTATAACTGCACTATCTGATAAAGATCTACTAAAATTGAACCTTCTTTTGGGGGAGGAGAACTCTGTTAAAGTAATCCTGAAGGTTATTAGAAAGTGGTCATAGAGGACAGGGTTGTGAGGAAATACTGTTATTTCTTCACATTCTATGCCGTATGTCAGCACAAGATCCAAAGTATGAAGATGAGAATGCGTGGGACTATTCACATTTTGAACAAAGCCAATAGTGTCTAAGATAGCATTAAAGGCTGCTCTTAAGCTATCGCCTTCAATGTTCAATCAGTTCCATCTCTTTGGAATGGGGGTCGTTTGGGTTCTTTGTTAGCCTGCAATGCCCCATACCTGTCTATGTCTCTGACAGGGGGTTGTTGGGGGAATTGTTGGCCTGGCTGAATAGGCGAGGTCTTCTGTTCTCCTATAAAGGAGTTGGGGCTGCAATGATAGCTGGAAGGAATCAACTCTATCGCTGCATTGCTTTTGTCCAAAATGTGAACATTCTGGTCCTCCAAAGAATGTCCTTTGTCCATGAGGTGTAGATGTACCACAGAGTCTTGTCCAGAGGAGGGCGCTCTCCTGTGTTGGGCCATGCGTCTGTGGTTGTTTGCTTTCTCCAATATAAAGATCAGAGCATTCCTCCATAGATTCTCTTTGCCAGGCCTCCAAGCTTTCGTTCCTCTTATTAGTCAGTAATGTTCTTAACATCATGCAGAGACTTTAAACTGACTGAGCATCAATGGAAATATTAAATCTTCTAGAAATAACATCAGTACTCTGTTTGCTATTTATCACCTACCTTTTTATTCTTCTCCAGTAGTTTTCTTCTTTTTTAGGGACAGAAAATAACAAGTCACTATTTCCAGCTACATCTCTGAAGATGGTAATAATTAAAGGATTGCAATGTGTTCAGTTCATTTGAAACACAGCCTAACCATGAACTGTTGCTTTTCTCACTCTGCCTTCTGCCACAAGGCTCGTCAGTAAAGCTTTAATCACTGGAATGACTTTCAGCAGGAAAATGGTTTCTGTTTAATTTAACTTCCTCTCTTAAGTTGTTGTTCATCCAGTGCTGTGTGGAAGGGTGACTCTTTTCTCCCCGCCAGTCCTCCTCCTTTTGATTGTCTGAAGAGAAACTGGCCTCATTGTAGTGCTGCTCACCCTGCTGATCTCCCCCAGGACCAATTAGAGGACAGTTATCATCTGGTCATGTCCCTGACCAGATGATAAAAACAACGCCACAATACATGTGTCCCTAGTTAGTATGTTTTCTTGCTTTATCTCAGCCAGAATAATCTAAAGGTAATTATTCACACTGTATCTCTAAGCACAGGAAAAACCTTCAGTCCTCAGAAGGTTGGTAAATATACCAAAGACATCCACACACATAAAATAAACACGAACACATTTCTCCATCCTTGTGGGGACTTTTCATTGACTTTGATTCATTTCTAACCAGTTTCTACAGCCTAAGGTATGGGTTCATACCTAACCCCGATCTAAACTTAGTTCACACTTTAGTCCAAACCCTAAAACAGCATCTGTACTCATGGGGACCAGGCATTGGTTCCCACATGAGTATGAGGGCCCCATCATGTGCTAAGATTTATGGAAATGGTCCCCACAATGTAAGAAATATTTGCCCAAACACCCGCATGCTGACCCATTCGCCTACATCCTCACTATTAGTAGAGGAGAAAAGCAGCTTCTCTCACAGATCAGCCGCATCAGGACGCCCCTCAGACATATTGAGCAGCTCTGGAGGACAGCAGAGACTCAGAGCCTGGATCATTCCGTCACACAGCCAGTGGGGACCAATATTTATTACTCCATGGTAGAAAATGCACTTATTTTTTCTATTGAAGTTTTGTTTTTTTGTTTGTTTGTAGGCACCTGTCCACATTTCTTTCATTTTTTATTGCAAAATTTAACCAGAGTAACGGAAAAATTACAGGTTAATTTGAATATTCCAAACTTTAATACGTCAGAATGAAATCTGCTTCTACTGAGTAAATATTAAATAACTGCTGTTTGTTTAATCTAAATTTTAACCTGAGGGTTAAATGTTATCATGGTTTTAAAACAAATGCAGGGGGAAAAAAAGGTAAAAATTTGAACAAAATAATTTTTAAAAAGTTGCAGAAAAATATCTGAAGAGGAATTGGAAATTAGACGTGATGATTAGGGCTGGGTCAAAAAATCGATGCCTTGAGAATGAGATCGATTAGTTTAATAGTGACGCTCGTGACGTTTACATTCAAATGAGAGGGAAAGATGAACTCAAGATGACTTCAAGCCAGACAGCTGCAAATATGGCCAATAGATTAACTGAAGACATTAACACATGGGGGCTGATCAGAAAACATCCTGTAGTTACAGACAGCGCTGCTAATATGGTTTGATTCAGTGAAGATAATGCAGCTCATGCATGTCTGCTGTGTCACGTCTGCTCGCTCGAGTGACGCTTCACTTTTTCACTTTTCACAAACAAGTTTGCACTTTTTAGACAGTTTTGTTCACATCTCAAGTTTAAACTGTCTGAATTACAAGTTTTCACTTTGTGTTTAATATGACAGGAAAAAATAAAATATGAGTATTTTGAAACCCAGTTGAACCAGTTTCATTATTGTAAAAACAGATCGAATTGAAACTAATTGATTTAGAACCCTATGAATCAAAATCACATCGATTCAGGACTTTGGCGAAATTACCCAGCCCTACCAGTGATGATTGGTTTAGTGTTTTTAGAACTCAAAATTTTATTTGAAATAAAAAAAAAAGATTAGTTTAGGCTTGGTGGCGTAGTCAATGTTTAATTTCTCTAACCTAAGATTACGCAATCCAGGTAAGATTTGCACTAAATGATTAGAATATTGGTTTTATAATATTAGATTGTACAAATCTGTTTATTTTGTATTTGGAACTTACAGTAGCAGCAATTCAAAATGGCCGCTCCCAGTTAAACCCCAGCCAATGGCAGCCGCCTTCCTGCAACTCCCAGCAAGATCCCCTCCAACTTCCAGCCACTGGAGCGACTAGATGGTTCTCTTTAGATCTTAACGTCCACAAATCAAGACAGAAAGAATATTTTAGTACAAATATTGATGTTTAAACAGGAATTGTAGACGACCAGCCAAAGAAACTGTGGAAACGTGAATGGCTGCTGCTGTATGGGGAAACGGCACCTCAAATGATTTGCTATTAGTTTAACGTCTGAACTGTTGAGTAATAAGGAATGGATTCAGACTGTAAAAGTAATATTTGAAATGAAGATCTCTATTCCAACTAACGACAGGTAAGGAATAATCCATGGAAAAATAAAAATTCCCAAGCTTGTCCTTTGTAGGACATTGGAAGAACACTCTGAGAACGTCCTCCACCCAGCAGACACGCCTTCCATGACCAAAGGATTAATCAGGTGCTCGGGACCATAGATATAAACAGCCACTACAGCCAACCATAGCAGTTGCATAAAATACTGGTCTATGCCGTATTCTGTGCATATTAGCATCATTGAATATGGTAATAAAAGCAGTAAATTCAGATTTGCTCCCATCCATCTAAAAGTTACCATTCTGTAAATCGACCCCCTCATGTAGCTCAGCAGAGGCATGCTAACCAGCCACTCGTTTGATTCAGGGGTGTTAAAAAGGGGGGGGGGGCATCAAAAAGCTGCAGGATAGTAGCTCTGGCGGAGCCCCCCTGAAACAGGCGGCGCATAAATAAGAAAGAAACTGCTAAAAACCGTTAAATGAAGAACATTTTATTACTGCTGATGCAAACAGCAGCCTTCATTCCACACGTCTGCTGGTCGTGTTGCAAAGATCTCTGAGTTTCATTTGAAATTTATTCAGAAATTTGAACATTTTTGACTTCATTTATAGATTTATACCAGGTTAGAAACTTTTTATTTTTTTCTAGAAATCGAAATGGTTACTTTCCATTGTTACTGTTTTTGCTACCTTACCTGTAACCAATATAGGATATTTTTTTTAAACTTCAATGAAGTCTTTGGACTTTGTAATAACCCCAATAATGAACACATTTGCTTCCAAAACTGTCCGTCCGCAGGGAGGTGGTTCATCCGGGAGGGCTGGCTGAACATCGTCCCTCCAAAGGGTTCAGAGACGAAGCCCAAGATGTTCTTCCTGTTTTCCGACCTGCTGCTGGAGGCCAAGTGCTGCAGTCCGCTGTCCTTCTCCAGCGGCAGAAAATACGTGGGCCAGCATGCCTATCCACTGAGAGACGCCGCCATAGAAAAGGTGTTTGGCCACACCAGGAGCAGCGGAGGCCTGCTCAGTGTGAGTGTCTAAAGCTTCAGTAAAGCTCATTCTTTCTTTTCCACTTTGTTTATTTTTTTAAACATGGAAAGTTTGGTTTATGTTTAACTTACGTGATAAACTAAAAATATAATTTCCCGTTCCTGTATTTTCCCATTCAGTGGGAACAAAATTCATATAGATATGAATATTGATATTGCATATCAAGTACAACAGTTTTGGCGGGAGTGTAATATAGTACATAATACAGTTCCAGAATACAGATGCTGACCAGGCAATACAGAAAAGGATAAAATGGGATAAGAGAATATCTGTATTTTCTAATATTCTAATAGAACTTTCCTGAAAGTGTTTTGTAAGTGAGTGAAAGGTTCTGTTATGTCTGAGCCGCCTCCTTGTATCTCATCGTGCGTTCTTGTACGTTCCCATGTGCTCATTGAACCTCGTCAGCTCTGGTGCTCTTCTTATTCACAACAGCAGCAGACTGAGAACGGAAAAAGTCCCTGGATGTTGTTCTGGCCCCTCCCTCTTTACCCAGAATGCATCAGAGCAGACTTGTCCGTTCTCTGATGTTTTTAAAACCATAACTCCACATCAATATTTCATTCTACTAAATCATCATTTTTTTCTACTTTCTGGTTATTTGATCGACTGTTGTGAATTTAGACTTTTCCTTAACGGGTCTGTCTATAAATCCATCTATTATCCATGTTATGACTGCGGCTCCAAACAGGAAGACGTGTTAAAAGGCGAGGAGGAAGGAAAGCAGGTAAGAAAATAAAGTGAATAGACCAAGCAGCAGCTGTTATTAAACTGATCCGTCCGTTCAGTCCATCATGAAGTTATGAGATCGCTGAATATTAATGCTCTCCTGAAGCAGCCATACACCGAACACAGCAGTGGACTTCTGCCTGAACAAGACGTCTTTATTACATTACAGCAGGAGAACAGGGAGACGAGGGAGAGCAGGGAAACAGGTGCAGAGAGAGCAGCAGAGCCGCCATCAGGATAAAGGATTTTAGAACCTGACGTTAGATTTCAGGGAATAAAGCTCCTGTCACACCTGGACCATTTAGAGCAGCGTCTGCCTGACCGACAGGGAAATCTGGTAAATGCTGGCATTATGTAGGATGAGTTATGAGCACGCTGAAACACGTTGACAAATGGTGATATGGCGGCGTATGCTCATCCATGGTCCATCAGTTCCAGGTCGGGTATCTGATGGTCGTCATCCGTTCAGTGTCAGTTCCTCATCAGTCGTGGCGCCCAGCTTCTCCTACACCTCTGTGTAACTTATCCAGAACTTCTCTCCAAGCATATCAAGGTATCTGACGTGTTCCAGACGAGCGCTGAACGTGTTTCTAACTTCCAGCTACTGTATAATGGCGTATTGCCAGCGTTTTGGTATAAAGGGGGTTCACAGGAGGAAACCGTCAGTTCTCCTCCAGACTTCATCCCCATCATAGGGAGAGCCAGAAGGTGAGGGTGATGGATCCTCCCTGCGTTCACGCCCACCACCAACACACTTCCTAGCAGACATGACGCTCAATCTGCTGACACCAAAAACCTTCTTTCTTTATTTTTTATTTTTATTTATTCTTTTTTTTTTGGTGGGTGGTAAACATCAGCTAGGTTAATCGAAATCTTTTTCTGCAGGCTGTGCGCCTCCAGGTGCATCGCTGCCCCCCTCAGGTCACTGGCCTGTCCATCATTTCATGGGCATTAAGCTGCCGTGCGTTATGCAGAAGTTAGGCTGTTGTTGGACAGAAGTTCTGGACTCATTATGATTACTCTATGTATACGCCCCGAATAGAAACAATCCATAGAAAGTTCAGCGTATGGCATTTAGGAGAATCTGGGACGTCAGGCAGAAGCTGGATAAATCATTGAGATGTGACAGGAGCATAAGACTGTTAGAGGTTCTAGTTCCAAAGCATTGTTTCTAAAAATAATAATAAAATAAACAAATAAAAAAATAAATAGTTTGCCTGAAAAGCTTTAAATGGTTGAATATCCTTCTAAAAAAAAATACTGCTTTCTGCTTTGCTTTTTTGTGTGTTTGTTTTTTTGCAAAAGTCTCAGAAATGGAGTCAGTAATCAGCTTACACTTAATATGTAGCCAACATTTGGAAGAAGAATGTTTTCAAGATTACTTGGATAATAGCGCGTTGTGACAAACACCAGATACAGCACTGGGACTTGATCAACAGCCGATACCGCACCGTGACGTCACTAACCAGTAGGTGGCAGTAGTGTTCTTTGACAAACATGGATGCCTCCAGTAAAGCACATTCACATGAAAATTACTCTGAATTAAAAACACTGATCATTTATTGAACAGGATGGAATCATTTCACATTTAAAGGAATTTCAGAAGTTTGAATTCTGAATATGAGCGACTTTTCCTTTAAGGGTGTCTGGTTTCCTCTCATTGGATTGAGGACTGAGAGATTAGATTTTTATGTCTATATTATAATTGGGATTAGGGGTAAACAAAGTAAGGATTCCAAAGGGGGAATTGAATGAAATTGTGTCGGTGTGAGTGAGGCAGTGGTTGGATCAGATTAGGCTGCAGATCCGTCTCTGCTGCTCCTCCAGTTAATGCATCTTCTTCAGACTCACTGAGCGATCTCCCTGCAGCTTATCTAATGGTAGAAATGGCATTTCATTAGCCTCTCGTCCCGCAGAGCTCCGCATGCATACGCAATAGCTCTGCACATCATTTCTCATAACGACACATTATTGATCCCGGGCCCTTACCTTAGCTCAAGGAAAAGGGCTCTCGGCGCTCCGGGTCCTGATCATGCAGGACCATAAGGAATTAAAGCCAAATTAAATTTGACAGCGTTAAATGTCATAGCAATCTATATGCAAAGTAAAAAAAAAGACTTTTATTAAAAATTCCATTTTTTTCTCCTTCCTTTTTGTCAGATGTTTGGGTACGGCGGTTATTCCTGCCCCACCCCTCCCTGTTTTCCCTCTCCTGACCTTCCCTGTTTTCCCAGCGCTCCCTCCTCCTCCTCATGTTAATATTCCCTCCCTAATGAAGCGTTTCCTCACATCCTTACGGATTCTATTTGATGTATAAATAATTAGGCTAAATGATGTGCTACCTTCAGGATTTCTGCTTTGCTTTTCTTATTCTACAAAATTGTTTCTACTTAGAAGGCTCAGATTTCCTGTCGGCTCCGTTATTATTGTTCAGCAGTGGATTTATTTAGCTTAGATTAAACAGCAGTTTATTCCTCCTGACTCACTGAACTCTTTATCATGATGATGGTTTTGATGATGGTCCAACCTGTTCAAACAGCCTCTCTGTGGAAATCATCCTGCTCCGTCCAAATGACAGATTGGTCATGTGATGACGAAATGTCAACATGTAGAGACGGTAGAACTAAGATGCTTTTCCTTCCCGCTGACCGTGAGCTGAAAGCTGCTGGAAACGGTTCTCCTCTCCTCCTTCTTCCCTTTCACTGTGCTCCTTTCTTGGGGAAACAAAAGTGGCCTTTATCTGGAGTTTTTGCCTGATCTCTACTGCCCCCTGCTGTCTGTTTCACATCACTACAGTAGATATTTCAGTGACTGAAGCCTTTACAATGAGAAATGGTGACATATCTACCAACCTTTGGTCCTTCTCAGTTAGTTAGCCCTTTTTTTTCGCCCAGGAATGTTTTTATTATGAAGCTAATTTAATGTTTCATAGCTATAAAGGCTGTTGCAGTTTATTTCTACAGCGCCAATTCACAATAGGGCTGGACGATATAGAAAAAGCTTGTCGATTAAAAAAAAAAAATGCATCTTGATCGATATCAATAATTATTGAAAAGATTTGAAACCATATTTTATGTGCAGCTCTGCCTGGACTTTTTATAATATTGCTAAATGATTTAATTTTAATAAAGAACACAAACACAGACTTCCAATTAAATCTTTATTTAACCAACTTTTTTAACCATAACAGAACTGTTTTAAAGAAAAATAACTTAAGAGACCTGAGTTATTAAATACTGACAAAGAATAAACTAAAGTGACCAGAAAAGTGACCAAAATAAATATAACAAATAAATAAATAGAATACCCTATTTGGGTGGGAATAGTAAACCACCAGCTTGTGGTAATTAAAAGATTGTAGGACTAGGCTACCATGTAAACTCCACTCAACAAGAACAAAAACCCAAACAAAAATCAACTCACCCTTTAGCATAGCATTTCTATGGGCTATTTTTTCTCCCCCCTATTCTTCTAGAGGAGCTGCTGGCACCTCGTTATGGTTCAGCTTAGTTTCCTGCTTTAACCTGAGTTATTACTTTGAAGTTTCTGGCCCCTCAGCATTTTTCTCTCAATTGTTAGAACTACGTGGGAAACTGCCCAGAATACTGAATATAAATATATAAATATTTTCCCGAAGATTCCTCGAAGGAGAGCCGCGTGGGGCCTAAACAGCTCGTACTCCTGCGGGTGTGAGCGGCCGAGATGATTAAAAAAAAGTTGGTTGAGTTATCAGACTTGGTTTTCACTGGTTCCCTACACATTTTCCAGATGACTGTGGTTTGTTTTTGGTCCGACTTGCCATGACCGAAATACTGCCAGACTGCTGAACTACAAAAACCCTTCTTTGGAACAATTTCCTCCGCCTCTCCTTGCTGCGACGTCTTCATGTGCTCTGTGTTGTGGTTTGAGAGGGCGGCGCTTGGTGACGGCGTGCCTGGGTCCGCGATTGTGATTGGTTGGGAAAAAGCAGTGACTAGCATAAACCTACATGATAGGCTACAATGAGAAGAAAGAAAAACTGCGTTTTTTATCGAACTTTTATCGACTCTTTTTTTTTTTCTATTGCGCCACACGTCTATCGATCGATATATATCGTTATTGAATTATCGCCCAGCCCTAATTCACAACTTTACAGTACATATTGTCGGACAAACTCGCCCCCCTACTTCCTCACTGCCTCGGCCGTATCTAGACCCACAGCTAGTTCCTGATTCTCTTGAGCATAAATCAAAAATGTCTGCATCACGGTCACTGCGACACACTGCTGCAGGGAGGATATCCAGCAAGCAGGTGTTAAACGGCGTGGATCTTTAAACCTGTTTGTGAGGTTAAGTTCAGTGTGTGGGCGAAGTAGCAGGCATTCATGAGCACAAACCATATTTACAGTGTTAACTGTAACAACTACAGGGTGTTTGCTGGTCAGCCCCCATTTGTTTATGCCTTCCATCAACCTATTGCTATACTGCAGCTCTGTGGCTCAAAGTAATCTCTGTGGTCTGTAGCACATGAGACACGAGGCGCCAATCATTATCAATGCATTGGGGAGTCATCGTCATGTAGGATTGCTTTGACAGCGACGTCCATCTGTCACAAATTGTGCCCACTTTCTCTGCTAAATGCATTTTCATTTTCTTGAAGCCTTTATTTTCCACTACAGTACGGGTGTAAATCTTTGCACACTAAAGTGTTTCTACAATAACTGACCTCCGCTTGACAGATCTTGCAACCACTTTTTGTTTTATCCAGCACATTATCTTCAGTTGTTTTAAATCCAAAATGGCTCCTAACATCAGACTCCAGTTGGGATTGCTCGCTGAGCGGCGTGTTACTTGAGTCGACATTTGCACCCACTTGCTCATTTGAACGTGAATGTCACACATGTCACTATAAAACATCAATTTTGCAAAAATGATCCAAAATCAATGAAATCTATTTTTTACCCTGCCCTATTCTCTATTCATTTTTTTGTATACACAATTAAAAGGTCTTAAAGTGACCTTGATACAAATAGTCAAGTCCTGGATGAAGGGCGGTCCTTCCCAGAGAGGTAAGCAGATGGGTTAGAACTCTAAGTAGTTCTGACCCGTCGTTCCTTTTATAATTAAACTCTGCATCTAATCAACTCTGAGTTTATTATGAGCACTGGCAGATTAGAAGCCCTGATCAATGGAGCGCAGAAAACTCTATTCATCATGTCGATGGAAGGACAGGAGCATCTTTAGCCACAGTCTCAGGGAAGGAGAGTCGTTCAAAGGTTGGCTCCGTCTTCATTGGTGTGCTGATGCCCTGAGAGTTAACTAAATATTAACTAACCATTAGCTAACATTAGCTAAAACAGGAGGGGTTGCTGCACTCTGCAAACTGGCTGCTAAAACAGCTTCCAAGCTTCTATAGTTTGGTTACAGAAACATTATAATTCATATAGTCAAACACAAAACCCATAAATAACAGAAGAATCAATCAACCAGTTCTATTCACTTTATTTCAATAGCGCCAATAAACATCAAGTCATCTCAAGACGCTTTACAGAGAGGATTCAACCAGATCCTCCAGTCTGCCTGTGGATGTGCTGATGAGCATCATGTTTGGGGTTTTACTACAGCTGTCTGTTTCCTTTCAGCTCTCACCAGCATGAATCCCACACAGGTGCAGGGATTAAATTATTCTGGTCCCAGGCTCATAGAGAGTAACCCTGGGTAGAAAAAAAAATTAAAAATATTACTCGAAAACAAATAAATAAAAAATAAGTAAAAAAAAAACAGTATTAACCAATCAGAAGAAGGGGGCGGTTCTTAGCAAAGCGTTTACCTCCTCTTGTTTGTTGCTCAAGTCGCCAGATTGTGTTGCAGTGCTGAAGTTCTACACGGGAAAATCGCCTTGCGTAGTTTACGGCTCTATTCAATGGAGAGACGTGTTTAAAGTAAAAAAATAAAGAAATGAAGCTTTGTGTTTGGAGAGAGAATGGCTCGGAGCGGACACAATGCAGTTCATGAACTCCAGGAAGATGTCATGACCAGAGATACAGGTCTAGAATAACTGGTGCTGGGCATGGCTGGAGGAGACTGGGCCAGATGGCGAGCCATTTAGCAGCTGGTGCAGGAAGTTAGATCAACCAAAGGCTTGCTTCTGCACGCTGTGCTCCAGGAAGCTTATACACACAACCAGCGGCAAAAAGGTGCTACGAAGACATGAGTTAGACGCTGGTTATCAAGCTGCTGTTCATGCAGCCGCGCATGCTACACGTTTGCCGGGAGCTACGGCAACAGCTGATGTACCGGCGTCAATAACTGACCGTGTACGCCAGTTTAAAAAAAAGCGTGAGTCCTCGACGAACACAACGCTTAGCATTAAAAATGGATATCAAAAGAAATGTGGTTCATGCAAGTGGTAGATAGATGCACTACTGCCATCTTTTGGCCAGTTTTGGTATTGCATTGTCAAAAGTCAAATTTTGTCTTCAATCATTCATGCAACCTCTGATCCCATGACCCCACACCCCCTGGCATGGTTTGAAAATACACATATACATGTTGAAAACGTTCAGGCTCAGGATTTTTTTTTTTTTTTTTTTGCTCTAATCCCTGCAGGTGTAACCCTGAATGAAGCCACTTTTAGAAACAATATAGTTTTGTGATCTTATATTGTTAGTATGATTAGTCCATCAGTCAGACTCTGAAGATATCTTATGTTACACTGAAAAATATTATAATTTAAATATAAATTTTTTTCTTAAAATAAGTGCATTTTTTCTTGAATTACGGAGGAAAGTGAGACATTTTGCAAATGGAACAAGACAATTTACATTTAAAATGAATAAAAAAATCAATTGCATTGTCTTATTTCTAGTGCATATTATCTGATTATCTAATTTTAAAGGTAAAATTACTCATTCATAAATACACTTATTTAAATTCAATATTGACTTATTTCTAGATTGTTTTTGCAGAGCAGCCATTATGATATATTTAATCCCCAGCCAGGTAGGAGAGAAAATCAGTTTTTTGAATCATTCTCTTTACTTTATACATGCTCCCAATTGGTAGAATTATTAGACAGCATGGGATTAATTTCCACTGTTATGCTGATGATACCCAGCTATATCTGTCTATAAATCCAGATGAAGCTAACCCATTACATAGATTACAGGCATGTCTTGAAGACATAAAAACCTGGATGACTCTTAACTTTCTGCTTCTGAATGCAGACAAAACAGAAGTTATAGTCTTTGGACCAGAGTCTCTGAAAAAGAAACTGATTAGCCAGTCACTTCATTTGGATGGGATTAAACTGATTTCAGATAATAAAGTAAAAAATCTTGGTGTTGTTTTTGATCAGGACCTGTCATTTAAATCCCACATCAAAGAGGTTTCTAGAATTTCCTTCTTTCATCTGAGGAACATTGCAAAAATTAGAAATATCCTGTCCAGGGGTGATGCTGAGAAACTAGTCCATGCATTTGTTACTTCAAGGCTGGACTATTGTAATTCTTTACTATCAGGAAGTCCACAAACTGTAGTTAAAAGCCTTCAGCTGATCCAAAATGCTGCAGCCAGAGTTCTAATGAAAATTAAAAAGAGAGATCATATCTCGCCTGTCCTGGCTTCTCTTCATTGGCTTCCTGTTAAATCAAGAATAGAATTTAAAATCCTCCTTCTCACATATAAAGCCTTAAATGGCCAAGCTCCATCTTATATCAGAGATCTGATTGTTCCTTATGTTCCTAACAGAGCACTTCGCTCTCAATCTGCAGGTTTACTAGTGGTTCCTAGAATTTCTAAAAGTAGAATGGGAGGCAGATCTTTTAGTTATCAGGCTCCTCTCCTGTGGAACCAACTACCAGTTTTAGTCCGTGAGGCAGACACCCTGTCTACTTTTAAGGCTAGGCTTAAAACTTTCCTTTTTGATAAAGCTTATAGTTAGAGTGGCTCAGGTTATCCTGAGCTATCTCTATAGTTATGCTGCTATAGGCTTAGACTTTTGGAGGACATAGGGACCCCCATTTCATCATTCTGCTTCATTCTCTCTCTGTTCTCCTATTCTGCAGAATCTGTTAGTTCAATCTCTAACCTTCTGCTCTCTCTGCTTTTCCTCAGAGTAGCTTTGCCTCGTCTGTTCCTGTTTGGCTGTGACGTCATCCTGGAAAGAAACATCAGCTGTGCTGCTTCTATCAACACCCTTGTTTATAGATGTTGGAGATCGGCCTGTTTTCCAGTGTGGTCCTGTTTCTCTGACCGTGACTGAGTGGATGTGCTTTCTTCGTCCTCTGGCATGGGAGCTGCCTTGGAGCTCGTCTGCCTGGCTGTGTGTTTCCTGGACGGGGCCGCCTTTTACAGCTGCTTTTTGTATCTCTGCTTCTGTCTCCTTGAACCCCAGTCGGCCTCGGCAGATGGCCGCTCACACTGAGCCTGGTTCTGCTGGAGGTTTCTTCCTGTTAAAAGGGAGTTTTTCCTCTCCACTGTCGCTACAAGCATGCTTAGTGTGGGGGATTGTATTTGAGTCAATGAGTCAATGCAATCAACTGGTTTTCCTTAGATAGAAAACTTTGTATCAATTTGATCTGGTTGAACTGTAAAGTGCCTTGAGATGACATGTGTTGTGAATTTGGCGCTATATAAATAAACTGAATTGAATTGAATTGAATCAAACAGGCCGATCCAGCTGGACGTGTCCATTTTCCCCTTTCCGCCCCATAGTTCCTTTAAATAACACTGATCAGGTGGCACATTTAAACACACAGTGAGATGTGATGCAGCGCTTTCAATGGACCATTGATGGTTTTAGGGCCTTTCTTCTGCATGAAGAAAAGTTTTATATATCAGGATTGTTTTGGCTTATTTCCATTTTTGGGTTGTTGATCTGAGTAAACTTCAGTATGGAGTCCATACCATCATCTTTGTTTATATAGTGCTTTAAAACAGCTACAGCTGTTATCAAAAGTGCTGAACATGGCTAAAAATAATAAAAAAACACAATAAAAGAATAAAATACAACATAACAATATATATTAAAAAAGGCAATAATAAGAAGGCTAAATAAAACAACAATGTTAACAAGCCGTGTTTTAAAATTCGTCAGTGGAGGAGCCTTCCTAATGAGCCGCGAGAGGCTATTCCAGGAGAGGCAGTGATAGAGGAGGCTCTGGCCCCCTCTAAGCTTCCTCTGAAACCACGGTTCCAACAGGAGCTGCTGACCTGAGGGACCAAGAAGCTCAGAGAGCTAAGATGGGGCAACGTCATTTATGCACTTAAAAACAAAAAAACAAATAATTTTAAAATCAACTCTAAAGTGAACAGGCAGCCAGTGGAGTGAGGGAGTTTTTCACCAGCTGTAAGTGAGACAGGAAAGACGGACCCCAACATATAGTCCGTGACAGTAATCCAATGAAGATGAAGTAAAGGCATGGATGACGGTTTCAAAGGGTTGCCGTGAAAGAAAAGGTTATAGTTTTGCCAATTGTCCACTGAAACCCAAATTTGTGACGGTCGATTTAGAATGTGGTTTCATAATAACAGTTTAACTTTTTTAAATCTCACATTGGAGAAATCTACCTTTGCATCTTACCCATCTCCTTGGGGAGCAGTGGGATGCCATCGTGTGGCGCCTGGGGAGCAGTGGGCTGCCATCCTGCGGGGTCCGGGGAGCAGTGTGAGGTTAAGGGTCTTGCTCAGGGACCCAGATTGGCAGTCTGTGGGAGTGGGGTTTGAACTCTAACCACTAGGCTACCACTCCCCTGGGGTCAGGTCTATAGTAGTGGAGTCACCAGGGCAATTGGGTCTATAGTAGTGGAACCACCAGGGCAATTGGGTCTATAGTAGTGGAGCCACCAGGGCAATTAGGTCTATAGTAGTGGAGCCACCAGGGCAATTGGGTCTATAGTAGTGGAGCCACCAGGGCAATTAGGTCTATAGTAGTGGAGTCACCAGGGCAATTAGGTCTATAGTAGTGGAGCCACCAGGGCAATTAGGTCTATAGTAGTGGAGTCACCAGGGCAATTGGATCTATAGTAGTGGAGCCACCAGGGCAATTGGGTCTATAGTAGTGGAGCCACCAGGGCAATTGGATCTATAGTAGTGGAGCCACCAGGGCAATTGGGTCTATAGTAGTGGAGCCACCAGGGCAATTAGGTCTATAGTAGTGGAGCCACCAGGGCAATTAGGTCTATAGTAGTGGAGCCACCAGGGCAATTAGGTCTATAGTTGTGGAGTCACCAGGGCAATTAGGTCTATAGTAGTGGAGTCACCAGGGCAATTGGGTCTATAGTAGTGGAGCCACCAGGGCAATTGGGTCTATAGTAGTGGAGCCACCAGGGCAATTAGGTCTATAGTAGTGGAGTCACCAGGGCAATTGGATCTATAGTTGTGGAGTCACCAGGGCAATTGGGTCCAAACACTATAACCTCAGTTTTCTTCTGGTTAAAATGTAAAAAGTTTGATGTCGTCTAACCCGTTCAATAAAGATTTTACTAAAAAAACAATCTCCCTGCTTTAGGGGCAAATAGATATCGCAGTCATCAGCATAAAAATGGAAATCAAGATTGGAACCAAGTAGTGGCAAATACAGAGAAAAGACTGAGCCTTGTGGGTCACCGTAGGATAGAGAGGCACTAGATGAGTCAGCGTTGGAAATTTTAACACAAAGATCGGTAGGTCACAATCTATTTTAAATCCTGACTTTTGCACTTAGCGTTTTATTGAAAAAGGGATTCTGGAAAGATATTATCTAGTGTTTTTATCTGAAGGGTTTATTGTAAAGTTCAACTCTGTCTACGTGGAATTCAGCTCATCAGAGAAGCAGACTGACGCTAGGAGAGTCTTTGCCCAATCCTGGAGGAGCATAGATTACTCTTTCCTCTGCAAGGAGGAGTTAATTACAGTTTGTCTGAAACTCTAACTTTGCCAGGGGGCAGACAGTGGAGGTATGAATATCTCTGGAGGTCATATAGAAGTATAACAGGAACTGGAGGCAAAGTTAATACTATCTATTGATTGACTTTATTGATCTCACAGTGGAGAAATTTACTCGTTACATCAGCTCATAGATATATAGAGTGCGTCCACATATGACAGCTTTTCTTTTTTTCTAGGATTATTTTACCGGGTTATTTACATAGGTATTTATATGGATGGACATTTATATGAAGGTCTGATGTGTGTTATAAACAGGTTAACTATGTGTAGATCATTTCATAAATGTCTATGCATTGTTTGGCCACCGTACTGACTTAGTGTGGGCCAATCAGAATGCTTATCTGCTCGGTGACGTTCCTGGCTATCTATATGTGTGAGCAGCCTTTACGGCAGTGCAGTAAAGCTACAGTAACAGTGAACTCTCTCGCGTCATGCTTAGCTCGAAAATAAACTTTTACACTATGTATAATAAAAAATAAAATCAGTAAATAATAACCGACAGGATAATTTGATCAGAAACTTTTCTGTAATTTGTTTCTGGTTTTATTTAGATTGTACAAACATAAAACTGCAGCATGTTAAGACATCCTGCTGTTAAAACATTCTGTTAAAAAGAACATTTCCTCACATCTATCCTCAGACATCATCCTGCCATCAACTTCTTTTTTTGTCTAATCTCCTTCCAGTTAACCTTCCCCAAAGTGAAGCTCCTGCTGATGTCCAGCAACCAGGACGACTTTAATGACTGGTACCAGTGCCTGAGCTCAGCCATTAGGTATGTCACTGCTGCTTATGAGTCATTGGGCCTCATGCATCAACATTTTCTGGTTGTAAATGTCTCTTCCTTTCTGTCCTCCTGTTGGCTATGATCCTCCGCAGTTAGCCTAGCTAGCCTCGGTCAGCTGTAGCCTCTCCCAGCCCTGCTTCTGCATGTTATCTAAACTTCCCATTGATCCATACAGGTCTAGATTCTTTTAAAAATGAGATCATTGGCAGTTGATTGCATCGACTCATTGACTCTTCAGCAATCCCTCACACTAAGCATGCTTGTAGCGACAGTGGAGAGGAAAAACTCCCTTTTAACAGGAAGAAACCTCCAGCAGAACCAGGCTCAGTGTGAGCGGCCATCTGCTGAGGCTGACTGGGGTTCAAGGAGACAGAAGAAGACATAGAAAAAGAAGCATAGATACAAAAGGCAACTGTCAACCAGCTCCACAGGCGGCCCCGTCCAGGAAACACACAGCCAGGCAGACGAGCTCCAAGGCAGCTCCCATGCCAGAGGACGAAGAGAGCACATCCAGTTAGTCACAGTCAGAGAAACAGGACCACACTGGAAAACCGGCCGATCTCCAGCATCTAGAAACAAAGGTGTTGATGGCAGCAGCACAGCTGATATTTCTCTCCAGGATGGAGTCACAGCCAAACAGGAACAGACCAGATGAAGCTACTATGAGAAAAAGCAGAGAGAGCAGAACGTTAGAGATTGAACTAATAGATTCTGCAGAGTGGGAGAATAGAGATAGAATGAAGCAGAATGATGAAAAAGGGGTCCCTATGTCCTCCAGCAGTCTAAGCCTATAGCAGCATAACTATAGAGATAGCTCAGGATAACCTGAGCCACTCTAACTAGAAGCTTTATCAAAAAGGAAAGTTTTAAGCCTAGCCTTAAAAGCAGACAGGGTGTCTGCCTCACGGACTAAAACTGGTAGTTGGTTCCACAGGAGAGGAGCCTGACAAGCACAAGTAAAACTCCTGAAGAATATAAACGCATAACTTTTGCGTCTTTCCAGTTACATAAAGAAGTCTGATTTATATCATTAACATTTCTTAGTAATCGCATTTAATCCTATTATTCAAATATGGAAATACCCCAATGAAAAAAAATTAAAGAAAAAGAAGAATTCTGATAATTCACTCAGTTTCTGGAGTTTTTATTCATTGATTCTAATTTATCGTTTAGACAATAAATTAAAAGTTCTTCTCACATTGAGAAACCGATAAATGCTCACCCCTAGTTTAGAGCCAAAGGTATTCCCTTCATCTAAGCCTTTCACTTGTAAAGTACAATTAGCTGCACGTCTAACCAAGTTATTTTAGGAAGTATTCCCTCGTATTTCCTCCTCCGCTTTCCAAAGATTCATCTCTCTGTTACAGGGATACGACTGCAGGCTGTAATTAAACCTTCCTTAACAAACCGTCTCTTTACAGGAAGCTGCAAACTTCACACACGGTTGTTCAGAGAGAAGAGCCTCGTCACACACCTCTTCCCAGTACGGTGGCCCACAGCAACCAAGTCAGGAAGAGAAACATGGTGTGTGTCAAAGGTCATCACAATTAAAAAAATCTATCCTCGATCAGATGAGTGAATCCTGCCTCTTTCCTCAGAGCGGCATAGAGTCCTCAAAGCATCCGAGGCCCCTGGCTGAGCTGCAGTGTAGCGCTCAGAAGAGGACAAAGCAGTAAAGTGATGCAGAGCAAAGGTACGACCCTTTCTACTTCAGGAGAACATTAATGTTTAATGCAGCTTAAAAAATCGCTCCTAGAAACAAAGCAGCTAAAATGATAAAATGAGACGGCAGAAAAGTCCTCAAACTGACTGAAATACCTGTGTGTGTTGGTGTGTGTGTGTGTACCTGTCTAGCCCTCAGAGTGAGGACCATTTTTCCAATTTCACCATTAAATTTAGGACCAGTTGTTGCAAAGTGAGAACATCTTGCTTTAGGGCTGAGGGTGAGCAATGCTCTGGCAGTAGTTAGTGTTAGTCTGAGGGGCCTAGAAAGGGTTAAAAATGGCCTCACTATATAGAACAAGACTAGAATTGGTATGTATCCTAACAGATGACTGTTAAATGAATATAACTGTTAAGTGTTTCAAAGAATGAAAGGTAATTATCAAATGTTCAGGAATGTTCATGTTATATTAGGACAAACAGTCCAGTCTTATGATGCGTTCAAACGCAACGCAATCTCAACGTCAAAATGACTGAAACACAGAAATGTGGAAGTTTGATCAAACTGGTCCAGTTGATTCAAAGCTCTGGCTGCTCGACGCTCTGGATGTTTATCTGCTCTGTTCTGTAGCTTCAAGCTAGAGACCTGCTTGGCTTTATCTATTTTGTGAGATGGAAAAATAGTTTTAACACGTTTTTAAGTGGAAAAAGCCCATCTCTGTTAATCAGTTCATCAGGATTATAATCCCGTTAAAATTCCAAAAAGTTAAAAATCAATCCACTGGACTTTGTTTCCAAGTTTGAAGACGTTTCTCTTCCATCCAGGAAGCTTTTTCAATTCAAAATGTCAGAAATAGCGTTTAGTTCCAGGGCTTTTTTGGTCCACTCTATAAAGCCTGGAACTAAACTCTATTTCTGACATTTTCAACTGAAAAAGCCTCCTGGATGGAAGAGAAACGTCTTCAGTGGATTGTTTTAACTTTTTTGGAATGACGATGACCTGGATGACAGAGAATCTTCGCCAGCAGTATCCCACTATAATCTGCAGTTCTTACTGGGAGCTCCACACCTCCAGCATACCACCAGGAGGCAGCGCTGGGAATCCCCGCTGAAAGCTCTCTGCTGCAGGCAGCCTGTGGGGGATTTCCTGCTGCTGTTCATAGCGGCTGGAAGTGAATAGAAGGTTTTTAAGGTTTGAGGTAAAAACTACAACAACCAGAGTATATAATCTAATATTTTTCATCAGCAGGTTTTAACATTTCTAGTTAATTTGGGTATTTATAATCTGTTTCTCCATAATTGGTAAAAAAAAATGTTTTAGTGCAGCAATAATGATCAGAGCTGCTTTCTGTTCCTTCTACATAACAATCCATTCTACCTGCTTTATTTAACCTTTAGAGTTTAACTCCTTTATATTTATCTATTTATTGTTCATCTGCAGAAGCAATGACAGCTGCCAGGTAGTTTCTTTCTCAACCAAAAACCTCCTGGATCAGCTTCTGTGATTGGTTGATGCCCCGGTGTCCAGCGCAAAGTTCAATTTCCTGAACTCTAGCGTTGAACGCTCGGACGCGCTGCTGGTCCTCTGGACGCCGTAACACATAAACTTTACATGTAAATCAGACGCTTTGACGCCCAAAACGCTTTTGGTGTGAACGCAGAATCAGAATTCTGACCCAGTTTGCAGCTTTAGATGAGAACAGGTTAATGTTCATGGTCTAGGATTTTACATGAAGATCACGTCTGCTGCATGTGTTGTAGGTGGTTGTCATGGAAACGCATGAATCCGCATTAATCGCTTGCATTAATCTAAATGTTTGTGTGTCGCTACGAGTTTCCTTCAGACTTGTTAACGTATCTAGACATGATGGCTAACTTGATTAGCCTGTAATCTGTGTTTGAACATCTTCGCTCTCTGTTTACAGAGCAGGAGCTTCCATCCAGACCTCCTGATCCTCTGAAGGACGTCTTCGGTCTCAGATTAACGCTGATAAACAGTCATCTGAGAATACCCACCAGCCAGATGTTTTTCCTCTCTTTATTTCCACTTGAAAGCTTTTTATTATTGCTTCCCTTCTCATTACTGGCTGATTCTGTTACCTACAGAACATCTAATGAACATTTATCAATGAGTTTCTCCTGCTGCCTCCTTTGCAGTGAGTCACATATAATCCAGAGATAATCCCACCTCAGTAGGAATATGATATATCATGTTAACATTGAACCTTGCTGCTTGAAGTTAATCCACATTCTATATGCCAAAGATTATAAGCTGATTATAACATAGAAGTCATTATACAACATTATTTCCTCTCTCTTGTATTTAATATTTTTCTTCCTTTTTACAGATTTTATAATTATTAACCTTATAATTGTCACTATTTTACTACTTTTATCGTTTTTTTATTACTCAAAATGCTTTTTAAAGCTGTTACATTGATTTCAAATAAAACTGAAGATGATAATTATAATATATCCTCATAAAATGAAACAAACTTCCATTTGTGTCCTTGTTTTTTTTTCTGGTCTTGAATTCCTAAAGGATTTTAAATCGGTGTATATAAAGGGAATGTTACCTCACTAGTGTTTTCATCCAAACCATTTAAAATATTAAAATGGTTCTATTCCATTTTTTATTAAAGCTATTCGTTTGTCATGATTTGCTTCAGAGAGACGATGGTGCGTACACAAATAGAACATACAAGCATTGATCTAGGTGTACTTTCTATATGTGAGAAAGGTAGGTTAGCTACAGTCGTAGCTCTTTATATGGCTTCATTGACAAAAGAATTACCTTTAATCAGATGAGCTCTGAGTCAGTAAACCTGTTTAGAAGATTGAAAGCACATCCAGCGACTCGGTAAAAAGCTGAGCCAAACCCAGCATGTAGATTCTGGTTTCATCACTATTAGACAGAAAAAGTTCATGTTCTATAGAAGAAGGATATGAAGTTATTGGTAGCAGAAGCCAAGCCGATGCCCTCAAGGACATCTGGTCGAAAACCAGGTCAGATGTAGCAACCATGAAGAGAAAAACAGGTCCCTAATGTCACTGACTCGGTCATACAGGTCTGACATCTAACGGGACAAATACAGTCCCAAGTCCAGTATCTGAGCTCATGTGGATATTGAGGACTTTCAACAGAGCCACTACTTTTAATTTAGATTTAGTTTAGTTCTATAGCTCCAATTTAGAACACGTCATCTCAGGTCACTTTACAGAGATAATTAAACTAGATCATCCAGTCAGATTCGTTCAATGTTTTCAATCTAAGGAAAACCAGCTGATTGCAGTGTGAGCGGCCATCTGCTGAGGCCAACTGGGGTTCAAGGAGACAGAAGCAGACATAGAAAAAGAAGCATAGATACAAAAGGCAACTGTCAACCAGCTCCACAGGCGGCCCCGTCCAGGAAACACACAGCCAGGCAGACGAGCTCCGAGCCAGCTCCCATGTCAGAGGATGAAGAGAGCACATCCAGTTAGTCACAGTCAGAGAAACAGGACTACACTGGAAAACAGGCCAAGCTCCAACATCTAGAAACAAAGGTGTTGATGGCAGCAGCACAGCTGATATTTCTCTCCAGGATGGAGTCACAGCCAAACAGGGACAGACCAGATGAAGCTACTATAAGAAAAAGAGAGAGCAGAAGGTTAGAGATTGAACTAACAGATTCTGCAGAGTAGGAGAATAGAGATAGGATGAAGCAGAATGAAGAAAAAGGGGTCCCTATGTCCTCCAGCAGTCTAAGCCTATAGCAGCATAACTATAGAGATAGCTCAGGATAACCTGAGCCACTCTAACTATAAGCTTTATCAAAAAGGAAAGTTTTAAGCCTAGCCTTAAAAGTAGACAGGGTGTCTGCCTCACGGACTAAAACTGGTAGTTGGTTCCACAGGAGAGGAGCCTGATAACTAAAAGATCTGCCTCCCATTCTACTTTTAGAAATTCTAGGAACCACTAGTAAACCTGCAGATTGAGAGCGAAGTGCTCTGTTAGGAACATAAGGAACAATCAGATCTCTGATATCAGATGGAGCTTGGCCATTTAAGGCTTTATATGTGAGAAGGAGGATTTTAAATTCTATTCTTTGTCTTTTTTTCTTTATTATCCGAAATCAGTTTAATCCCATCCAAATGAAGTGACTGGCTAATCAGTTTCTTTTTCAGAGACTCTGGTCCAAAGACTATAACTTCTGTTTTGTCTGCATTCAGAAGCAGAAAGTTAAGAGTCATCCAGGTTTTTATGTCTTCAGACATGCCTGTAATCTATGTAATGGGTTAGCTTCATCTGGATTATAGACAGATATAGCTGGGTATCATCAGCATAACAGTGAAAATTAATCCCATGCTGTCTAATAATTCTACCGATTGGGAGCATGTATAAAGTAAAGAGAATTGGTCCTAGCACTGATCCCTGTGGTACTCCACAGGTAACCTTTGAGCGTGTTGAAGATCTATCATTAACATGAACAAACTGAATTCGATCAGATAGATAAGATTTAAACCAGTCTAGTGCTGTTCCTTTAATTCCAACAAAATATTCAAGTCTTTCTAAAAGAATATTATGATCAACTGGATCAAATGCAGCACTGAGATCCAACAGGACGAGCACAGATACAAGTCCATTATCTGAGGCCATGAGAATATCATTAGTGACTTTCACCAGAGCTGTTTCAGTGCTATGATGAGCTCTAAAGCCAGACTAAAACTCTTCAAAATGTTCATTATGGTGGAAGTGATCGCACACTTGTTTGGCAACGACTTTCTCAAGAATTTTAGATCAGAAAGGAAGATTGGATATAGGTCTATAATTGACCAAGTCATCTGGGTCAAGAGACGGTTTCTTAAGCAGAGGTTTAATTACAGCAACCTTAAAAGCTTTAGGTACATATCCCTGTAACAGAGATAGATTAATCACATCTAAAATGGAGGAGGAGAATACCTCCTTAAATAACCTGGTTGGAACTGGATCTAACATACAAGTTGAAGGCTTAGATGAAGACAATAGTTTTGCTAATTCAGAAAGTTCAACTGGATCAAAGCAGTCTAAACCTGGTTCAGATTCCATGACTACCTCAGATACAATCGCAGATAGAGGAGTGCTTATGATCTTATTTTTAATAAGATCAATCTTATTTATGAAAAAAAACATAAAATCCTTACTGCTAAGAGTAGGTGGAATGGACGGTTCAACAGAGCTATGGCTCTGGGTGAGTTTGGCCCATTCTTTATCTAAAATGTAAACATTTTAGACAGAAGGTTTGAAAGGGGTGTGAAGGAAGCCATTTATGCTAAAAGAGAAAAAAACATCCCTGAAAAGTGTTCAGCCAACAATGAGCCTTAACGGATGTCTTCTCAGAGGAATGGGCCAGTATCGGGTATTACAGGCAAATAACGACCTCAACGACTCCCATTATTAAGGGGTGGAGCTGTCTTCCACTTTCAATCTGCATGGTTTCTAATCCAGTTCAAGGCTTTGCGTGGGCTACTCTATAAAAGCCTGGAACTTAACGCCAAACCAGACATTTGGACTTAAGGAAGCTTCCTGGATGGGAAGCGAAACGTCTTCAAATTTGGAAAACAAAGTCCAGTGGATTGTTTTTAACTTTAACATTTTGATCTACACAAGTGCTGATGAAGGTTCTCAGTCATCCAGGTCATAGTCATTCCGTAAAAATTCAAAAAATATCCACTGGACTTGGTTTTCAAGATTCGAAGATGTTTCTCCACCTCTCCAGGAAGCTTTCTCAATTCAAATGTCTGGATCCGCAGTGAGTTTGAGTCTTAGGGCCGGATCTATCAAAGGTTTGCGTGTATTAAAACGTGAGCTATTTCACTGCGCACGCTAAAAAATGTACAAACTGATCTATCAACAGCGTGCTAAAAGCATTTGGTCTTTAAAACGTGCTAAATAGCGCCTCTGATCCATTTAGTACTTTTTCTGCAATGAATATGCAATATGGGGCGTTTACACGCTAAAGTGCGTCTTGTGGGAGGAGAACATGTAAATATATTAATTTAGCACTCGCAAAGTGATTTATCAAACTTGAACGCAATTTTGCTAACGGTATCTGACTCTATATTTAACACGTTTCAAAAGAAGGTGCAAATATTCTGTATGCGTAATTGCGCACACATGGCAGCGGTTATTGTGGCAAGAAGGAGACATGGAAATGAAGCAAGGAGACGCAGAGAACGCATTTTTTCACTCCGTGTGAATATTTTTGCAATGAACGAGGAAACGATCATCAAAACATATCGTTTATCCAGCATTGCCATTTTGGAGCTGTTGGGGGAACTCCGAATGGATTTGGAGCCAGCCGCAAGGAGGACCCACGCAATACCAGATATCACAAAACTCCTTGCAACATTGCACTTTTTTGCATCTGGGTCATTCCAGCGTACGGTTGCAGCGAGAGCTGGGATCTCGTAATCTCGTTTTTTCAGAAGTGCTGTCCGACGGGGTCGGGGTTCTCCCCCTGCTCCTGTGGAGCAACGTGCCAAATGCTGCGGGGATCTCATCCACAGTCACAGGCCAATACAAAACACCTGTTTTTTTTTTTTTTTTTTTTTTTTACTGCAGCACATACCACCTTAGGGAATAAAGGTTGCCAATTTATAAATATATATATATATATATATATATATATATATATATATATATATATATATATATATATATATATATATATATATATATATATATATATATATATATATATATATATATATTTACTTATTTTTATTTTTTTTTTTGTTGGGGGTCACTGTAAGATTTAAATTTCTTAATGCACTAGTTTGTACAGACTACAAAATACTTTGCCGCAAACCACAAAACGCGCAAAACCATCATTTAAATAGGGCGTCTCCAACAGTTTTGCGCCTGCCACAAGTTACGCAATCACTCTTGTTAAATCACCCGCAAACCATGGTTCAGCCCCTCGCGCAAAATTCCAGTTTGCGAGCGCAAATTACTGCACGCAAAATTGGATCTTGATAAATCCGGCCCTTATATGGACAAGGCATGTTTCCAAGCAATACAAGGCCTTGTCCATATGAGACTCAAACTCGGAGCTCGTCTGCCTGGCTGTGTGTTTCCTGGACGGGGCCGCCTGTGGAGCTGGTTGACAGTTGTCTTTTGTATCTATGCTTCTTTTTCTATGTCTGCTTCTGTCTCCTTGAACCCCAGTCGGCCTCAGCAGATGGCCGCTCACACTGAGCCTGGTTCAGCTGGAGGTTTCTTTCTGTTCAAAGGGAGTTTTTCCTCTCCACTGTCGCTACAAGCATGCTTAGTGTGAGGGATTGCTGAAGAGTCAATGAGTCAATGCAATCAGCTGGTTTTCCTTAGATAGAAAACTTTGAATCAATCTGACTGGATGATCTGGTGAACCGTAATGTGACCTGAGATGACATGGTGTGAATTGGTGCTGTAGAAATAAACTGAAATAAATAAATAAAGCCACGGGTGGCCATGGCCACTTTGAGTTTCTTTCATCTGTGTAACGTCATTAGATCTATAGATCAGTGGCGTCCAGATTCAGTCCTAATGGCTGCTATCCGCCATGATGGATGAAAAACAGCAGCAGAGGATTAAAAAGCTGAGCTGAACCAAAAGGAACAAGGAACTAACAGCTTCCTGGAAGAGGAGGAAAGTTAGAAGTACTCAAAAAAGTACTTAATTACAGGAAAGATATTTTAAAAAACAAACTACTTAATTACAGTAATAAAGTACAGTAATGTACTTTGTTACTTTCCGAAAGTGAGACTGAAGTACTGCTTTCAGCACAGTTAAACGCAGACTTTTCTGTTTCACTGCTGCGTTAAACGCTGAGCTGTAAGCAGTGAGGTACAGCTTTGATATTGAAAGTAAAGAAGCAGAACAGGCATGCTGAGGTCACACTTTAACTAGACTAAGGTAATGCTATTTACAGAGAATCCTGAACAAGGAAGCAGCTGAGTGGTTCATAATTTATTCACAGGTGGATAGAAAAAAATAACAGGATCAAATTCCATAACTGAAGTCTCTGTGAGGCGTTCACTGTCACCATGGACCCAGCTGGTTTTGTTCAGTAATAGTGACGAAAAGAGAAATGGAAAAATAAAACTTTGGACTTTGAACTTGGAAACATTTGCTGCCTGATGCTAAAAGATTCATGCGCAGATAATTAAATCTCAAACAAGCTTCATTTTAGATTATCTAAATGACAAAAGAATAAACAGTAAGGTTAATTGAATCGGTAAGACTAATTTCCAAAGGTTATTGAACGCAGCATGAGGAAGACGTTCCGGTAGAGCGCGCGGGGAATTTCCCCGCAGCGCAGCAGGAAGTGAACACCTGCGTCAGACTGTAGGAACCTTGTTTTCTGCGTGTTTAGCTGCTGGTGTGACCGAATGGCTCCGGCTGAGCGCTCATCATGAGCTCCTTCCCTGCGCTGCTGCTCCTGCTGGGGGCCGCGGGCTGCGCCGCTGTGGGCATTCTGTCTGAGGGGGCCCTCACCTGCTCCCGACAGGTAAGAGCCACACGAGGGGCCCTGAGCTGTTCCCACTTATCTCAGCTCTTTCCTTTTATTAAACTATTTATTTTTTAGAATAAAAAGTCAGGTTTGATCAAACTGTTAGAATTTAAACCCGCGGCTCCTCTTTCTCCATTAATCAGGTTTTTAGACTTTTTCTGCGTCTAGAACCTGGAAGCTGCTGCTGACATAGGCGGTTCTAGCCTGGGGCCAACAGGGGGCCAGCGCCTCTAGAGGACAGGCCCTGGTCCGGGGAGGATTTAGGAAATGTGGGGCCCTAGGCAAAGACAAGCAGGGGCCCCTCTGAACTGAGAAGACAACACATTAAACAGCCCCATTCTACAGATAGAGAAATGTTAATAGAATAGACATCCATTATCTGTTCTAGGTTGTGTCCCTCTCTTCTTGTCCCTTTTCTTCTTGTTTTCCTCTCTATGTTTTGTACTCAGCTGTCTTTTCATGCTGTCTCTAAAGGAATGAAAGATTGTTTCCAAGCACTAAGCTCACTTAGCTGATTGCTCCTTCCTGTGTTTCCAAAAAGGCCAAAGTAAATAACCCAGTCCTTCTTTTCACTGTAGACAAGCCATGATCTGCTTATCTGTTCTCCATTTTTCATTTGGATGAAATAATAGCTGCATGAATCATGACAGCAGACAAGATAGAGGAGAGCAGGAGGCGGGGTTACCAATCTACTGGCTCTGGAGAGCAGAGTTCGCTGCTTTTAGATGTTGTCTCCAAAGTCTCCAGTAGCAGAAAAAAGTCTCTAGATTTGGCGCTAGGAGCTTTTTAGAAATCAAAGTGCTAGAGGGGTCTGAAAAGTGGCTAAATATAGCGACTAAAGCGCTAAGTTGGCAACACTGCTCTTTGCATGGTTTGTTTTCAAATGGTTTGCTGCTGTCTGTTTGGACCTTTCTGAACATGTGCAGCAAATGGACTGATCCAATATGGTGGACACTGAAGGGGGGGGGGCTGAGACACACTTAATATTATCAGAGTCCTGATGGTATTTTAGCCAAAGGATTTATATCAAAAACATAATAAATGTGCAGAAATAAGGAATAGTTGTATTAACCATACATGGAAACAGAGTTTTATGCAGCTGCCTGGTATTATCTAATGGTAAAACCCCCCCGGCCCTGTTGGGATCTCTGTACTGAAAGCATAAACTACAAAAATTGACATATAAATACATTTTCTTGTAAAAAGACTGTATTATGTCTCCATTTGAGCAGGTAGCTAATTGACCAATATAAGATGATTTAAATTTAAAATAAGCAACAACAAAAAATCCTTCATCTTATTTCAGGTAGTTAATTTGTAATTATCTTATTTTGAAGGAAAAAACAATTTTCTTTGGCAGATGATGTTATTTACCTGCTAATTTAAAGAACTCCTTACTTTTACGACTTTTTGCTGTCATACCAAAATAAATCACATGAAAGAATTTTGAGGTTTATATTCTCCTTGTTATAAGAATATTTATCATGATTTCAAGAAGTGTGATTGTATCACAGCATTGGCAGATTATTGCACTTATTTTAGATGGAGCCCTCTCTAAAGCAATCCTCTCTATCTAATGCTGCGTTCACACCGGGGGCAGCTGGCGCAACAGAAGCAGCGAGTTTACATGCAAAGTCAATGGTTGACGCGCGTCAAGGCGCGGCAAAAGGTCCCGCGGCGCGTTTTGAGCAGCAGGTGCAGCGCGTCTGAGCAGCTGAAGCAGCGCGTCGGGCGCGTTTAAGCATCTGACGCTGCTGCTCGAGATGGAAAAATTGAATTTTTGCTGCTCGACGCGCCGCGTCAACCAATCAGAGAAACTGATCTGGGAGCTGCAGGGAGAGAGACACAGTGCTGATGATCACTCCTCTTAAACAGTTTATTAACGCATAATTAACTTAAAATGCATACATCTGCCGGCAGAATATGTTCGCTTTTATTATTCTGGTGCCTGCAGATCGGATTATTTAGATGAAAAACACCTACCAGCCGCCGCGGTAAACCGCGAGGAGGCGACCCGGCCAGAGGCTGCTGATGAAGGGATTCCTACTGTCGGCGCACCGCTGGTATGTGGGGGTCTGAGCGGCTCCGACATCGGGAGGCAGGATTGTAATCTGGATGAACTGACGGCACTGATTACGTTTTCAGGTGTATTTTCTCACTTAAAAACATATTAAAACTACTTTATTCCCACTGATCACAGCAAATATAGCTGCAAGGCAGAGAAAGAATAGTGAAGCTCCGCCCAACGCGTGTCAGACACACTTTTGCACCGCGCAGCCAGAGCAGCAAAGCTGCTTCAGCCGCGCGTCAGAACTAACTGGTACAAGCAGCAAAAATTAAGCAGCAGACGCGATTTTGCTGCTTTTGCTGCGTCCGGTCTGAACGTAGCATTAGTGTATCCATCTCCAAACAGATATAGCATATAACTGATGATAATTGATTTAGACCAATTTAATCATTCAGCTTTAGTGACTCTAAAAACTAAAGTCACCTTAAAACTTCCGCCATACTAGGATATGACCAGGTTTTCATCACAATCATTTTTATTTTTCTGTCCCCCTGAAAAACACCGCGCCCCACCTTTCCCCACCACTCCCCACCGTTTGCTGCTGATGACCCAGCTGGACCTTCACATTTGACCCTTTAGTGTAGAGAGGAGCTGTTAATGAAAGACTTGTGTTAAAATCATGACCCCGCCACCACCGTGCTTAGTGCTGATGCTGTTTTCATCAGACATGATTCAGCTTCAATCCTCCAGGTGTTTTTTTCTCGCGCTGCTGATGTTCACTGGTCCTTCTACCATTTCTTCGTTTCTTCGTATTCTCTGATTCCAGCACTTCTCTCTCATTTTTCTTACAGATTTTCAGTGTGCCCTCTCCACTTATTACGATATTCCCATTTTATTTAAAGTTTTATATTTAAAGGGGATTTTACTTTTACCTGGAAGTCCGAAAGGCTTCACTTCTACTATCATTTCTGTGCTTTCTGCAACTTTCTCTCCCTCCTTCTTTTTGGTGGTAAACCCACTTTAAGAGTATTGCTGCCTTTGTGTGGAAAAAGTGTTTGCTTTTACTTGCGTGCACAAACCTGCAGGCTAGCCGCAAAACTATCTACCATTCTGTGCCGGACAAACCCACTCTAAGCGTCTTAGCGCCACCTAAAGGGCTGGAGTTGGAAATGTGTCTTACTATTATTAAGTAAAGTGTGATTAAAATTGAATGCCTTTGCGATTTGAAAATTGGGTTTTATTAAATTGCAAAATGAAATGAATTGCCCAGCCCTAATTTGAAACTGTATAATATTCTCAATGATAAAAATATATTTAAAAAATATTATTAATACTTTGTGAGGAACAAGGAGGGAAATATGTTTAGTTTTCTGAGAAATTCTTCAATCCTCTTTAAAATGGCGTTCCTCAGGGTTACTGTTTTCTGACGTTTTATTTGTGAATACGGACCCAGATGTTTATTACCGGGTCATTAAAGCCTAGGGAATAAAATCTGAGTTAATCTGCCTTCATTTTTATCCTTTGAATGTCTAAGAATAACATTTGTTCTCTTTGTTCCTGATACAGGATGTGAATTGTACAACTAAATACAGTAAGTTTTTTTACATCACCATAGGACACTATATTCTTTGATCATTGATTGTTATACTTGTTTTACTTTGAAGGTTTTTTTTTATTATTTTGAAAAGGTTTAGAAGTGCTTACCTTTTTTAATGTGAGATTCTTGTAACAGAAAATATCCCTATTTTCTATATTTTTCTATATCTAGACAAGAATCACATCTAATATGTAGAATATTAAGCCGTGTTAAATCATTTTACAGTTAAACCCAAAACAAGCTGTCTATAACCTTTGCATGCCTGTTTGTGTCTGCAGGTAACTGCATGGACCCTGGGTGGCTGGTGAGCCACAGGTACACCCCCAGCGAACCTGCAGATCTCCAGGTGTCAATAGACACCAGACTAGATGATGCAGGACACCTGCAGCCGGTCCTTCAGGCCAACTGGACATTGAAGGACGATGGTGAGTCCGTCTGTCTCCTGGTTTTTAGCAGGATTTTGTTCTTCAATATTTCAGTATGCATGTGTTAAATGTCTTCCACCTGAACCCTGTGAACACAGAAACTAACATCTGCATCTCTCAACAGGTAGCATTAGTTTCCTGAAGGCCACTGAGCTTCATCTTCTTGTGAAGTCCACCAACCAGCAGATGTGTCTGCGATATTCTTTGAAAGACAAACTGGAGATGAGGAGCCCGTCAGGAGAGAAGGTGAGGCTCTATGAAAGAAAACACAGAAAACAAAGCTCTGCCTTAGTTAGAATCTTTTAGCAGCTAAACAGCTGTTTAGCTGGCTGCTAACAGGTGTTTAGCAGGCAGCTATCAGCTGTTTAGCTGGCTGCTAACAGATGTTTAGCTTGCAGCTATCAGCTGTTTAGCTTGCGGCTAACAGCTGTTTAGCAGGTGGCTAACAGCTGTTTAGCTTGCAGCTAACAGATGTTTAGCAGGTAGCTAACAGCCAGACACAGTCTAAGAAATTAAGTTGGTTTGGTTGATAGTTTCATTTCCACCTCTGCAAACATTGTTAAATGTTTGTGCATCGTCTTTATCTCTGGAGTTTATATGAAACCAATGAAATGGTGATAAAGGAAAGAAGTGTTCAACTCTGCACCAGTTAAATAAAGGATGGATGGTTATTGACTTTATTGATCTTTGCAAAGATGAGAACAAAGATGATCATAAACAGCTCCATGTTGTTCTGATTTTCCCTCTCTAACTGAAAGCTGTGAAGGTTTCCAGTTAACCCAAACACACTGCAGACAGCTGAAGAAAACAGTAAAATGTTGAATAAAGGTAGTCTGGCCTGTTAGGAGAAACTATTCCAGATAATCCCTGATGAAGAAGAAAACACCTGAGTGACACTTTTAGAAAGTAAATCCAGTATAATGAAGGGATTTCCAGGGAATGGATTTGAACCGACGTAGTGAAGGTGATCAAAGCTGCAGCTTCGGGGGGTTTCTGGTTCAGTCTCTAAAAATTGTCCTGTCGTGTTTCCAATTGGTTCCAGTGGTCGTTCTCGTCCGCTGCGCTGGTGCTGAATCCTGGTGAGCAGTACGCCGTGTCCGTTTACAACATCCCCAAACCAGAGCAGGGCCACAGCAGCATCGACGTCAGCAGAGACATCCGGGTCCCAGGTGAGTCGGTCCAGGAGGAGGTGGGGAGATCCACACTGCCTCAGGCACAGAATTCCTTCCTTTTTTTTGGTCATTTCCTGCCAAACTGTGTTATTGTTTTTCCTGCTGAATAAATGGATGACTTGTGGTCTGTTCTTTAAGACTGCGGACAGAGCAAAATGAAGATGACCCAGTTTTGCATTGAGGGAGGTGAGTTAAACGTCTTCCTCTTCAGTGAAGTTTAAAGTGTTAAAGCTTCTAATAATCCATCCTATCCCTGCAGGCAGCCTGTGGGAGCCTAACATCAGCTTTGATGGGACCGCCCACGGCTCCCTGGCGGTCCGCTTCAGCCCTCACGTCCTGTCTAAGGAGTACCTGGTTATCATGAAATGTGGCTCCATCACAGAGAACCTCAGTGTGAAAACGGTGAGACCCAACCTCACGCCTATCACCGATTTTATAAGGGAGCCGCTTCCAAACGTCTACATGAATGAGTGGGAATGATCATGTTCATCAACTCTTTGGAGAACCTGCTGAAAACTGGCTGCAGCTGCTGAATGAAGAAGATTAATTTCTTATTATCAAATCTAATATCTTTGAAATGCAATTGATCAATTGGTTTATTTAGGCTTAACTTAAAAGGACAGAAGTCTGTTTATTACTTCAGTATAAATCCTACAGTTTAAAAACAGTTTTGTAGAAGTTAAAGTATTAAATTCAGCTTTTTACTGGAGCGTAAAACTAACAAAAAAAAAAAAAAAAAAAAACTAAAGTACAAAAGTAAAAGTAATGCAAATTAAAGGAACATTTTCTAGAATTCTGGATAATAACTTCCTTAGATTTAATTTTCTTAGTTTTATAACTGATGGCAACACAGAAAATTTAACCAGATCATCCAGTCAGATTGATTCAAAGTTTTCTATCTAAGGAAAACCAGCTGATTGCATCGACTCATTGACTCTTCAGCAATCCCTCACACTAAGCATGCTTGTAGCGACAGTGGAGAGGAAAAACTCCCTTTGAACAGAAAGAAACCTCCAGCAGAACCAGGCTCAGTGTGAGCGGCCATCTGCTGAGGCCCACTGGGGTTCAAGGAGACAGAAGCAGACATAGAAAAAGAAGCATAGATACAAAAGGCAACTGTCAACCAGCTCCACAGGCGGCCCCGTCCAGGAAACACACAGCCAGGCAGACGAGCTCCGAGCCAGCTCCCATGTCAGAGGATGAAGAGAGCACATCAAACATGTTTGATTTTCCCCCGACTATTGTGGGCAAATCGCTCAGGGAGCAAAGAAGGATTCTTCTTTTTATTCTTCCTCTCTGATGTAAACACAGCAGCATGGCATGGATGCAATGAGTGAAATGCAGCTCCGTCTGTAAAATTGATGGACCGCAGCAGCCGCGCCTGCACAGCCACGTCCTTTTTCCAAATGCGTCGTCGCCTTTTCTTTCTAGGACCTTCAGCACAAATTGCCAAGGCAGCGCGGTTCACTATAGTGAGCTTATAATCCCACTTCTATTTGTTTGGCTTCAGGATAGAGAGCTACAAAGCAGCTCCATCTCACTGCGGATCAGCATCATTTCTGCATTTCATGGCAAAAACTGTACAAATATACACATATATTTATTTATTTATACACATATCTGCGTACATCTGTGTAATGCTAGTATACATTTCCCTCCTCAGGACAAACAGGGGAGCGTAAATGTAAAGTTCAGCCTTGATAAATGGCCCAGATCCTGCTGCCTGTTTGATGCAGAGGTAAACGGCCTTCATTTCTCCCACAGATCTCAAATTCTGCACCTTTTATCTTACCTTTGACTTTTGTTCTCCTGCAGATTAAACCTTATTTCCTGAAATGTGGAAATGACTGCACTCGTCACAAAACAAGTCACAGCGTTTGTCAAGGTATTGAACATTTTAAACAAACTCTTTTAATCCCCATCCAACTCCAGTTGATGTCCAACTCTTTAGAAAGGTTGTTTTTATGAAATGTGGAAAGTTTAAGGTTGGAATAATAATTATTGGTCGATGTTTGTTTAAATCAGTCTTAATGTTCCCCACATTTGTACTAACACAGATGTCTACAGTAAATTACCTTCCAAAGGCAGCTCAGCATTGGTTGTTGATTTGAACGACAAAATGAAAGTACATTTGGAAAGAAAATTCCAACCAGCGTACATATAACCAGGAGTGGATTTAGGAAATTTGGGGCCCTAGGCAAAGGCAAATGTGTTGTCTTCTGAATTCAGAAGACAACACATAAAACAGTAACCTGACTCCGCCAGATGGATTTGCTCCCCATATCCATCTGGAAACCTTCCGTTGAAGTAATTTTGGGAAGGGGTGAAAATACTGGTTAGCTGATTGGCCTATGTTGGTGATAGACGGGCCAAATAAACCAATCAGATCAACGAAGCATATGACGTACTAACAGAGGGACGACGAAGAGGAGCCAATTGATAGATCAAACTCTTGCCGAAACCAGTCGGGAGAAGAGCAAAAACATCTTTTCCTCTGAGAAAAGCCTCCAGAGCAGTGTTTTGCTCTTCTTTTAGTGAAGAAATACTCTGTAATTCCGATAAAACTTGCTCGATAGCCACGCTAACGCTAGTTTCATCGGCGGAAGCCGCCATATTCTTTAGACTGAACTGTCGCGCTTCTCGTTGCGTCACACCTCAACCCGCCTCAAAGCCAATGCTGATTGGACGTTCGTTTGGTGAACGGCCCCAAATTTTCTTTAACGGAGAGTCTCCAGACTGATCTGCGAGTGAAACCTTGAAAGCTCGCGAGATCAGGATGGTCTCACCAGGCTACTAAAACAGACCCATTCTACAGATAGAGAAATGTTAATAGAATAGACATCCATTATCTGTTCTAGGTTTTGACTCTTTGACAAGATAGAGGAGAGCAGGAGGCGGGGTTACCAATCTACTCGCTCTGGAGAGCAGAGTTCGCTGCTTTTAGATGTTGTCTCCAAAGTCTCCAGTAGTAGAAAAAAGTCTCTAGATTTGGCGCTAGGAGCTTTTTAGAAATCAAAGTTCTAGTGGCTAAATATAGCGACTAAAGCGCTAAGTTAGCAACACTGCTCTTGGGAAAATTTGGGGTCCTAGGCAACTGCCTAGTACTGTGTAATGGTTCACCCCCCCACCCACCCGGCCCCTGTTAGGGTCCCTGTGCTGAAAGCATAAACTACAAAAATCGACATATTAATCGGTTTTCTTGTAAAAAGGGTTTATTATGCCTCCATTTGAGCAGGTAGGTCATTTACCAATATTAGATGATTTATATTTAGAATAAGCAACAACAAAAAAATCCCTCATCTTATTTCAAGTAGTTAATATGTTATTAGCCGAATATAACATATAGAACTATAATTTCTTTCCTACAGCGAACACCACCCAGACACGTTCCCTGACGTCCTGGTATGGGGCTGTTGGAGGCGTGGCCATGTTCATCATAGTGGCAGTAATAATGTGCATCCTTTGCAGAAAACATGGTATGAAACCCCAATACTTTAATCTTTTTAAACTTTGTGTGTTTGTGGTCTGAAGGACAATGCTTATAGATTGTCTTATCTGCCTTTAGGTAAACGTCCCAACATTGAATCTAAAGAAGAAGGTGGAGTACTGCGGGTGCAGCTCAAACAAGCTCCCAAAGTGATGGTCATTTACTCCCATGACCACAGCCTCTACAAGGACGTAGTGCTCAAACTATGCGCCTTTCTCCAGGACAAATGTGGCACCCAGGTGGTTGTAGACCTGCTGGACAACTCCTCCGTCAGCATGTTGGGTCGTCTCCGCTGGCTGGAGTGGCAGCGGCAGCAGCTGGACCCGTCGGACAAGATCCTGGTGCTTTGCTCTCCTGGCGTTCAGGCCAAGTGGAAGGCCATGTGTGGTCATGGTCGGGTGACTCTGAAGCAGGATCTGCTGTCTCCTACAGATGACATGCTGACTCCCTTTCTCAATCTCTTCCTGCCGGACCTGCACCAGGCGGGCATGTTGGGGAAATACATGGTGGCTTACTTTGAGGACATCTGCAGTGAGAGAGACGTACCTTCCGTCTTTGACATTGGAATCAAATACATCCTGATGAAGCACTTTGAGGAACTCTACTTCCGCATCTTAGACATCGAGAGGTATCAGCCGGGCCATGTCAATCACATCGAGGGAATCGGAGTGGATGAATACTTCAACTGTGCCTCAGGTAAAGCCCTCAGAGATGCCATAGAAACCTTCCACGCCTATCAGATAGAGGACCCCAATTGGTTCGCAAAGGAGGTGGTTGGCGATGTGGAGGAAGTCCTTTCTGAGACCAACCAGCTCCTCCCACCACTGCAGACCCCTCCTGTCCTTGAGTGCATCCCTCCAATCAGAGATCAGCTTCCAGTCTACGTTCACAGCGTTGATACGAAGGAAGAGATCAACTCTGTTCACATCCTTACGCCTCATTTAAACCCAGAGCATCAGCTGTCCTCAGTGGCTGAACTGGTACCAGATGTGAGTTCTGACTGCAGGCCTCTCTACCAACCCAGCCAGGTGGAGGTGTTAATAGCAGACCCCCAGCGCTCCACGGCAGAGTCTCTGTACATAGCCCAGCCGGTTCTGGGGAAACAACCTTTGCTTCAACAGAACTTGGTTTCGCTCAGGGAACCATCCTCACTTCAGAACTGTACGGAGGACGATGAGAGAGGTTCCTCACCAAGCCTGGATGACTTTCCAGTGCAGAGACGCCCAGTGGAAATGGAGGAGGAACTCTTAGAGCCAACCGCCCCACGTTCAAGCAGTGGGTCTGACCAAGGCTACATCTCCAAGATGTCCTCCCAGCCTGAAGCTCCTGTTCAAGAGGATCCACTGAAGTCTTTGGTCAGACTGCAGGAGGCGCTGTTTCATTCTGATTACTCCTCCGTATGTCCTGAAAGCACCTGATGGGACTGCAGGACCTTCACTCTGGCAGACAGCACAAGCTTTTTAGCAACTTGAGCTCATCGTTCTTGGAGATCTCAGTAATATGTTCTCTAATGTGTTTTTCACACACAGACTCACATTCAGCTACTCATGAGGCAACATGTCTATTTAATTGTATTTGTTTATAGATGACAAACAGTTTTTTCCTTTGGTTTTGGAGCTTTTGGTTCTCTTGCTTCTGAGTCTGCTTCTGAATCCATTCTTATATCACAATCCTAATATGATGCTTTCAAACTGTAGCTTTCCTGCATCATTGTTTATATTGGTGTGTTTTGTAAATGGTGTTTATATTTACTGTACAGATGGAGGCTGAAAGTCTTGACTGTTTATGGTTCTTTTAAATCCTATAATAATAATCAAGACAAATGTGCCTGCTTTTGTTCTTTTATTTCACTTTTCATCTGAAAATTACAAAATTGTTTCACTTGAAGGTAGAGCAGGGAATATTAGCCCGAACCCGACGGGACCCGAGAGGTCCTGCCGGGTTCGGGCTGTACTTTTTATTATTTCATTCGGGCCGGGCTCGGGCTTTAAACCGTTATATGCGCGGCAAATAAATGATCATGTGATAACGTTCGATCTATACGCGATGAATGCAAAATGGATGTTACAGAAGTGAAACGGAGATTAGCCCTTAATGCGCACAATTGAAAAATGTCGGGCTGCAAACAGGTCGGGCTCTACGAAGCTGTCAATCATAACGGGCCGGGCACGGGCCTGGTTCTTTCGGACTTGGGTCGGTTTCGGGCTGACTTTCAAGGCCCGTTTCATGCTCTACTTGAAGGATTATGTCCATAAATAAAAATTGACCTCATATATCTATTAAAGGGTCAAAAACAAAACAAAACCCAATTCAATTCATTTTATTTCTATAGCACCAATTCACAACACGTCATCTCAAAGCACTTTCTAGTTCACCAGATCATCCAGTCAGATTGATTCAAAGTTTTCTATCTAAGGAAAACCAGTTGATTGCATCGACTCATTGACTCTTCAGCAATCCCTCACACTAAGCATGCTTGTAGCGACAGTGGAAAGGAAAAACTCCCTTTGAACAGGAAGAAACCTCCAGCAGAACCAGGCTCAGTGTGAGCGGCCATCTGCTGAGGCCGACTGGTGTTCAAGGAGACAGAAGCAGACATAGAAAAAGAAGCATAGATACAGAAGGCAACTGTCAACCAGCTCCACAGGAAAACACACAGCCAGGCAGACGAGCTCCGAGCCAGCTCCCATGTCAGAGGATGAAGAGAGCACATCCAGTTAGTCACAGTCAGAGAAACAGGACTACACTGAAAAACAGGCAAGCTCCAACATCTAGAAACAAAGGTGTTGATGGCAGCAGCACAGCTGATATTTCTCTCCAGGATGGAGTCACAGCCAAACAGGAACAGACCAGATGAAGCTACTATGAGAAAAAGCAGAGAGAGCAGAACGTTAGAGATTGAACTAACAGATTCTGCAGAGTGGGAGAATAGAGATAGAATGATGAAAAAGGGGTCCCTATGTCCTCCAGCAGTCTAAGCCTATAGCAGCATAACTATAGAGATAGCTCAGGATAACCTGAGCCACTCTAACTAGAAGCTTTATCAAAAAGGAAAGTTTTAAGCCTAGCCTTAAAAGTAGACAGGGTGTCTGCCTCACGGACTAAAACTGGTAGTTGGTTCCACAGGAGAGGAGCCTGATAACTAAAAGATCTTTCTTCCATTTGGATCAGCTGAAGGCTTTTAACTACAGTTTGTGGACTTCCTGATAGTAAAGAATTACAATAGTCCAGCCTTGAAGTAACAAATGCATGGGCTAGTTTCTCAGCATCACCCCTGGACAGGAGATTTCTCAGGAGATTTCTCATTTTTGTCACCTCGCTGGTGGGGAAGCAGCCGGAGCTAGTGTGAGAGGCTGAGAGGTTCCGGCTAGAAATAGTCGGTCTCACCTCAACTTCTGGTTCTGGAACCAGTCTCCTTGAGGGGGGCTGGACATACTTCCACTCTTGAGTTGCCCATGGTGAGAGGCTCCGGGCAGGAGTGGGCATACTTGTTGCGCCCCATCTCGGCGCCTGTACGTTGGGGTTCACCCCGGTGAACGAGAGGGTAGCCTCCCTCCGCCTACGGGTGGGGGGGCGGGTTCTGACTGTTGTCTGTGCTTACGGGCCGAACAGCAGTTGATGATCGACTTTGTCATCGTTTTATCGGACTTGCGGCCGTATGTCTTGGACACTCAGGTGAAGAGAGGTGCGGAGCTTTCCACTGACCACTACCTGGTGGTGAGTTGGCTCCGGTGGTGGGGGAGGATGCCGGTCAGACCTGGCAGGCCCAAACGTGTTGTGAGGGTCTGCTGGGAACGTCTGGCGGAGTCCCCTGTTAGGCGGGGCTTTAACTCTCATCTCCAGCAGAACTTCGAACATATCCCGGGGGAGGTGGGGGACATTGAGTCCGAGTGGACCATGTTCCGTTCCTCCATTGTCGAGGCGGCTTATCTGAGCTGCGGCCACAAGGTTGTCGGTGCCTGTCGTGGTAGCAACCCTCGAAACCGTTGGTGGACACCTCCGGTGAGGGATGCTGTCAGGTTGAAGGAGTCCTATAAGGCCTTTTTGGCCTGTGGGACTCCGAAATCAGCTGATGGGTACCGGCGGCGGGCGAAGCAGCATGCGGCTCGGGTGGTTGCCGAGGCAAAAACTCGGGTGTGGGTGGAGTTTGGAGAGGCCATGGAGAAAGACTTCCATACGGCTCCGAAGCGATTCTGGTCCACCATCCAGCGTCTCAGGAGGGGGAAGCGGTGCAGCACCAACACTGTTTATAGTGGGGATGATGTGCTGCTGACCTCGACTCGGGACGTTGTGGGTCGGTGGGTCTACATGTGCTTTGTGGACTTGGAGAAGGCGTTCGACCATGTCCCTCGGGGGGCCCTGTGGGGGGTTCTCCGGGAGTACGGGTGCCGGGCCCTTTGATATGGGCTGTCAGGTCCCTGTATGACTGGTGTCAGAGTCTGGTTCGCATTGCCTCGTTTCCGGTGAGAGTTGGACTCCGCCAGGGCTGCCCTTTGTCACGGATTCTGTTCATTACCTTCATGGACAGAATTTTCTAGGCGCAGCCAAAGTGTTGAGGGGATCCGTTTTGGTAGCCTTAGGATTGTGTCTCTGCTTTTTGCAGATGATGTGGTTCTATTGGCTTCATCAGGTCGTGATCTGCCGCTCTCGCTGGATCGGTTCGCAGCCGAGTGTGAAGCGGCCGGGATGGGGATCAGTGCCTCCAAATCCGAGGCCATGGTCTTGAGCCGGAAAAGGGTAGAGTGCCTTCTCCGGGTCGGGGGGAGTGTCCTGCCCCAAGTGGAGGATTTTAAGTATCTCGGGATCTTGTTCATGAACGAGGGACGAAGGGAGCAGGAGATCGACAGGCGGATTGGCGCAGCGTCTGCCATGAAGCGTACGCTGTAGCGGTCCGTAGTGGTGAAGCTGAGTCAAAAAGCGAAGCTCTCGATTTACCGGTCGATCTACGTTCCTACCTTCATCTATGGCCATGAACCCTGGGTCATGACCGAAAGAACGAGATCGCAGATACAAGCGGCCGAAATGGGTTTCCCCCGTAGGGTTGCTGGGCTCTCCCTTTGAGATAGGGTGAGAAGCTCTGTCAGAGCCGCTGCTTCTCCACATCGAGAGGAGCCAGTTGAGGTGGCTCGGGCATCTGGTTAGGATGCCTCCTGGACGCCTCCCTGGTGAGGTGTTCCGGGCACGTCCCACCGGGGGGAGGCCCCGGGGAACACCCAGGACACGCTGAAGAGACTATGTTTCTCGGCTGGCCTGGGAATGCCTTGGGGTTCCTCCTGAGGGGCTAGAAGAAGTGGCTGGGGAGAGGGAAGTCTGGGCCAGACATGGGCAATGTGGAGTCAACAAGTCATCTCCGTGTCATGTATTTAATCTACCCAGCCAATTAACCAGGTGAGTCCAATCTGCACAGCTTAATTCACGGTGAAGATTGGACTCACCTGCTTCAGTGGCTGGGTAGAACAAATACATGACATGGAGATGACTTGTTGACTCCACATTGCCCAAGTCTGGTCTGGGCCTCCCTTCTTAAGCTGCTGCCCCGGCGACCCGACCCTGGATAAGAGGAGGAAGATGGGTGTATAGTTTATTTAAATGCCAACGAAAGCATCTAAAAATAAATTATATTGACCGAAATTGTGTGATTATTACAAATGCAACAACCTTTTAGTTATCAGCATGAACTCATTAATAAACACACAGATAGGTAGAAAGACAAATCCTAGAATCTTCTCCATCAGTATTTTTCATGAATAAAGAATGGATCATAAATGATGTTAAAGCGACTTTCTTTTTTAAATGCAGGCTTTGGTGTTTTAAATTTATTCTTTTTCTGTTGAACCATTTGGAGACCATATCCCATCATACATAGGAAGAAAAGGAGATTGTTACGATTTTGGTTTCATAAGTTGAATTGGAAAAATTGAAAAGTAGAAATCTAAGAGCTGCAGGCAGCAGAACGTGCTGATTGGCTCCTGATGATGTTTTGGCTTCATGGTTTAATTGATGAAAGTCCCATGGAGGATGGCGCTGCGCGGTGAACAGGTGCACCTACAGGTGCTTGTTGGACAGCAGGGCTGTTAGAAACCTGTGAGCTTCATTGTTCTGGAAGCCTAGACTGCTAAATAATCTGGGCCACACAGTCTCCTTCCTGTGGGATTATTGATTTATCCACCTGGAGCTCTTTGATCCGCTGAATAAGAACATTGATGAACTTTTCTTAAAGGACGCTGCAGTTCTTTTAAACACTTTCATCCAAATCAGCTCTTAAATATATTCATCTTTATGGTAAAACTGATTGAATAGGGAAATATAAAACTGGCATTAGATCAAAGGCCAGAGCAGTTCAATTCTGTTTAATGAAGCAAAGCAGCTGGAACATCCTGCAGGATGAGACGCTTTAAGACTGAAACTGGAGACACGTTCAACAGCTGATAATGATCAATCTATTCCATTATTATTATTATTATTATTATTATTATTATTATTATTATTATTATTATTATTATTATTATTATTATATTTAATGTGAGCTGGTAAAGACTGCGCTCAGTTTCTCCTCTATGTGAGGAAGCGCGGTGGGAACAACAGCTGCTTCTCCTATTTTCATCGTTTGGTTTCAGGTTATAAAACGATTGATTCAAATAATAGAGAAAAAATATATATCGGTCTGATTGATTTACAGTTGATGTTGGATTTAGTTTTTTTCTGAGCTGCAGAGGTTTTATTGTGCGCCGAGAACGCGCAGCTCTGAGGGGACACTGGCGCTCATGCTGTCAGTCAATAGATGCCGTTTATAACCAGCTCTGTTAATTGCTCCTTTAATTATTCACTGTTTATTAACTTGGCCACTATGTCCAAATAAGGTCATATTTTAGTCCCAACCGAGAGCAGAAGCACCTGGCCTGTTGCCTAGCAACACCCCAAACACTAACCACGCCTCTTTAATACTCGAAATCAAGGGGAAAAGGAAAGAAAAAAAAAGATTGTGACGTCATTCTAGAACTCTGTCATAACTGACAGGAGTAGAACAGACCTTCAGTTCTCATTTCTTAGCAAAGGAGCAACTCTTAGTTTGTGTTTCTCTGGTTCCTAAACTGGTCAAATATCACTTAGAGAAACTGCTTTAGCACAGAAACAGCTGCTTTTTGTTGCTTTTATTGCTTTAATCTCACTGGAGGGTTTAGAGCCAACATCTTCTGAGTTACTGGTATAGTTCAGGTGTCAAGTAACAGGTAGGAAGGTTACTTTAGCAGTAAAAAAACAGTTTTTTCTAAACTCTCTGTGTGTTTTACAGCATAGAGCAGCTAACACTAGATTGTTTTATTCTTGTAGGATGTTTGCCAACCAAGAATCCAGTTCATCTTCTTCGGACTGTGACTGGTTGGGAGTTCCAGCCACTGATCCCAGCCAACCTGAAGCCCAGAGTCAGAACTTAAAAAAGGCCCGCTGTTCGTGCAATTGTGCCCAAATTGAGCCAAGATACAGTTCGGCTGTCATCCCACAAGAAGGTTTAAAACTAAAGATAATAACTGTGCCTGTAGATGAAACCCCTTCATTAACTAAATGCGCTTGTTACTATAATGCTGCAAGCTCTACTTTGGCTAAAACCGCTGTTCCAGATCTGGCTGGAAAGGTGTCAGTACCAAAACCTTTCACCCTTTGTTCTTGTTTCTTTGATGACGAGCGGTACACTGTGACAAAGACTGATCTGAAGGGGTCTCAGGATCCAACGCAGGCATATCAGCGCATTCCTAAGCCAGGCTTTATCCCACGGCGTTGCTGCTCTTGTGTTTGCTCCTTTTGCTGCCTTTGCGTTTACGCTGGAACCCAGTATTGGTACCCAGCCTACGACACCCAGAAATCCAAGTTAGCAGTGAATTCAACTGGAAAAGCTCGGTCTGGCACACCTGATGGCGGTCAGAGTTTCTCTGAGCAGCAGACAGGTAGCTTCCATCTGCAAACAAACACTCTCAGTCAGGTTGGAGCAACAGCCAGTCAGACTCAGTGGACTACATCATCCAGATGGCAGGAATTACAATCTGAACCCAAAGAAAAGTGGTCCTTGGGTGGATTCAAGCAGCAGGTGTCAGCTTTGCCTGTCAAAAGGAGAATAGATAGTCAGATCGATAATTTCCCTCCTGCAGAGCCACCAACAAAGCGCCCAAGGATTTCATCGAACTCTGATGAAACATCAGCTTTCCGTGCCTCTGGGGTTTGGCAGAGTTTTTCCAGGCAGACAGAGATAGCAAGTCAGGGTGGTGCTGCGCTTCCCCCAACCGAGCCACTGCTGCCCCCCATCGGCTCCCAGAGTTCTTCCTGGCAGCAGACATCCAGTTGGTCCTTGAAATGTGTAAAAGCCTGCCAGCCTTCAACGGCCTCCAAGGGTTCCCCAGTGAGGCAGGCATCAAGCTTCCCTTCACAAACCAAGGTGGAAAAGATCCTGGGCTCTACTGGGACCACAGAGCCACCCCCAGTGAATAAGCCACCAGCCAAGCTCCCTTTTAACCCCCAAGAAAAATGGGTAAAGAAGATAAAACAACTCGTGAAAGAACGAAAGAAGCATAGGTAAAGAAAATGTCCCCTATGCAGAACTGCAGGTTTCCTGCAGCTGGAATCAGGAAACGACTGAACCCAATCCTGTTTCCTGTGTCACCGAGTGGGAAGAGCTGCGCCAAAAGACGACACGGATAATGTTTGATTTCATCCGTCGATCTGATCTAAACACCCAGGAGTTAAACCCCAGGTCTGTTTCACAAAGCTGGACTTAGAAAAAATATGATAAGAGATAAAGACAGGGTTCAAGTCTGACTGTGGAAAATACAGATAGCTGATGGCCCAGAGTAACGACAGCCCACACCGTACATGTTAGCCTGGACTCTGGAATGAAGAGATCAATACATGGATGTATATATGTATAAATGTAAACATGTGAATATGTTAATAATTGTGTTTTGTTAAAAAATATATAAAGACTTCCGGGTGAGCAGGCAAGATGGAGACAGCCTAACCAAGTGGCTCCCCGACATATTAAAAAAAATCACAGGTTCTTTGCAAATACGGGATATTAAATAACCTCAAAACTGAGTGGAAATGCCCAAGTCCAAATCAAAGAGTTCTCTGATGTCTCGACAGTCGATGTTAAGAGATGAAGAACCGAACGAGGAAGGTATGGATAACCTCTCTGACTCAGAAGCATCATTAGCAGCTAATGATTTAGCTAGTGAGACAGCTAACCTACAAATTATCCTCCAAGAGCTAAGAGAATCATGTCGAGAAAATAACGAGGGCTTCCGAGAGGTTAAAGAGGAGATTATGAACACCAACAGAAGGCTGGACGAGGCAGAAACACGCATATTGGAAGCGGAGAACAAGATTCAGCAGCTCGAAGAGGCGCCGGTGGCGCTAAGTAAAACGCAAGATGAGTTCGAGGCTAAACTGGTGGAGCTCGAGGGGAGATGGAGACGGGAAAACTTAAGGTTCCACGGCATCGCCGAGGGCGCTGAAGATAGCTCACCGTCTATTTCAGCCTTCATAGAGAATCTACTCCGAGATAAACTGGATATACCGACATCACTAGACCTGAGCATTGAAAGAGCACACCGCTCTCTGGGACCCAGAGCTCCGCCTGAAGCCCCCCCACGCTCAATCATTGTGAAATTCGCCACAGCTAAGGTTAAAGACGAGATTCTAAAACGAGCCTGGCAAAAGAAAGGCTTCACACTGGCGGGGAAAAGAGTCATAGTGGACCATGATTATGCCCCAGACGTGTTAAAACGGCGACGTGAATACCTGGAAGTGAAGCGGGTCCTTAGAGAAAAGAAGATCAGATTCCAAACGTAAAAGGAGTTCTTAACCCGATTAAAAGGGCGAAAATATTAGGAAAAAAGAAAAAGCAGAGGTAGTATTCCTACAGGAAACCTGAGCATGCGTGGGTTCTCTCCGGGTACTCCGGCTTCCTCCCACAATCCAAAAACATGACTGTTAGGTTAATTGGCTTCTCTAAATTGTCCTTAGGGGCTTCTCTAAATTGTCCTTAGGTGTGAGTGTGTGCTTGAATGGTTGTTTGTCCTGTGTGTCTCTGTGTTGCCCTGCGATGGACTGGCGACCTGTCCTGGGTGTATCCTGCCTCTCGCCCATTGACTGCTGGAGATAGGCACCAGCACCCCTCGCGACCCCACTTGGGACAAGCGTGTAAAGAAGATGGATGGATATTTATTCATTGTATTTTTGGGGGCAATTAATTGAATGCTTATTTATTTATTTATTGAATATTTATTTATGTATTTATTTTATATACGGTAGAGCTGTTCCTCCATAAATAAAAAATCTTATCTGTGCAAAGCCTAAAAACAGATTTATGTAAACAACATTTACATTCGTTGCGTTCGCCTGTCTGCTAAGCTCAAAACAACCGCGCCTGGCTTGACGGAGAAACCAGGAGAACAGCTGTGCATATTTACGACAGTGCACTTTTACATTCGCCCTCTGGGGGGAGCCTCGCTGGAAAATCAACACCGGTTGCATAGTATACCTTTAATGCTTCTTGCACAGATATTTTCTCCTCTTGCTTGCCTCCTTCTCTTCGCACACAAACCGCACTCTGCTCGAGTCTCAGATACGCTCGCAAACCCGTAGGCTCTGCTTGCGGATTTTTTTTGCTCTCTCTCGGATTGCAGTTGGATCGTCGCCTAGCAACCTTTCCAGCCAATAGAACGACAGCCTCGGAAAGGGTGCGCTTGTTTAACCCTACTGAGTGTGCCTGTGCTACTACGCCACTTATAAGAGCGTCAGCTGAAACTGCTATTTACAGTAGTTTTGTGGCTGATTGTTGTTTCAAAATAGAAAACCTGGTTTCATTACTTAGTTATGCCCTGGATTTTGTAGCGTTTGTGGACGCTACGTCGCTACTTGATCAAAGCAATAACGTCACTACAGGAAAGTTACTTGATAAATAAAGCAGCGACGCTACGGTCAAGCTACTGGAACATGTAGTTAAACTAATAGCTTCGCTACATGTAGCGGCGCTACTGCCCATCACTGATTATGGGACGCCTGTAAAGCTTTCCTGAGAGGAAAATTAATAGCAAAATCCCCCCTTTTAAAAAAACTAGGCAAGAAAAATTTAATAATTTGGAAAGTGAACTGGCTGAACTAGAGAAAAAACATAAAAACAAAGTAGATATAGAAACTTTATCAAAAATGAAACAAATCAGAGAGGAAATTAATCAAGAACTACTGTCCAATATACAGAAGAAACTTCTATTTCTAAGACAGAGTTACTATGAAATAGGCCCAAAGTCATCCAAATTTCTAGCATACAGACTAAAAAAACAACAGGAGGAAAGAACTATATACAAAATCAGAGAACCAATAAGCAAAAAATGTCAGGATCCCAGTTTTTGTGTTCGTCTGTTTGTCTTGTATTTTGTGTTTCTCCCTTCTACCACCAGGAGGCGCCTGGCTCTGGTTCGCCTCCTCACACACCTGCAAGCTGTTGCCTCATCACCGGACTGCTCTTAAGCTGCTGGTTACCACTACTTCGACGCCAGAGTGTTTGCCAGTTTGGGGTACTCTAGCCAAGCCTTGTTTATTCTGAGTCTAATCTGAGTTTTTGCATTTTGAGTTTTTGTCCTCTAGCCAAGCTGAGATCACATTGAGTTTTACTGAGCGCTTGTTTCTCCCTGAAACTCAACTTTGTTTGTTCTTTGCCTTTCGGCAGGAAGCCTTCCTGCAAACTGGACCTTTTCAGACCGCCTTCTCCCAAGTGGGATCAACTGAGTCTTACACTGAGCGACGGATTCCAAACAGGAGGTTTGGATCCAGCCACCTTTGAGCACGCTGAGATCACTCTCTGAGTAAGGAAGTCATCTTCACCACGACCCGTTCAAGTACCACAGGAAAACTGAGTTGCAACCAGTGGCTGCATTATTCCACTCTGTCCGAGTTCTGGGTAAACCCTGTTCTGCCCTCCACCGAATCAAACAAACTCTGGAAGACCAACGCACAGACTGGAGTCTACGTGTCTCTTCTTCTCTGGAAACGTGAGTGGCAACAAATCCTCTCCTTCAAGATTAACCACTCCAATTTCCCTCTCAGCCTGAATCTAACAGTCTGTCTTCCCCTCGTCTTCCAGTTCCCGGCCGTGTTGGGATCCGGAGGCTTGCCCACCAGAGGGCGCCAAGGATCCCTTCCTGAGGGCTTGTGCTCACCTGCAACACCTGTCTTTCATCTCCTCATCAGCCTTGGGCCTACTTAAGGAGGAGGAGACTAACACTCCAGCGCCAGAGTGTTTGCCAGTAATGGTTAGCAAAACCTGAGCCAACCTGCCTGTCTGAGTCTTCTGACTTTTTATGATCCAAGCCTGATCCTGTTTCCCCTTTCTGTCTCACAGATATAACCTGCCTGACTACCAGTAACTCTGGAGAGTTATCTCTGCTGTGATCTGCCTGCCTGCTCTCTGTTGAACTCTGGAGGGCCTCTTCTGTCAGTATCTGCCTGCCCGCCCTCAGAGGAAAACTAGGAGAGAGACTCTGTCTGTGATCTGCCTGCAAGCACACAGTAAGCCCTGCACTCTGACCGTCTCAACCCAGCTCTCAGGAGAGAGAGAGAAGCAAACCTGGAGTCTGCTAGCCAGCACTCAGACTGCCTCAGCCCAGCTCTCAGCTCTCCTCCTGCCTGCACTGTGTTCCCAACCTGGAACCTGCCCGCCAGCACTCAGACTGCCTCAGCCTAGCTCTCAGCTCTCCTCCTGCCTGCACTGTGTTCCCAACCTGGAACCTGCCCGCCAGCACTCAGACTGCCTCAGCCTAGCTCTCAGTTCTCCTCCTGCCTGCACTCAGCTCAACCTCTGCTAGCCCTCAGCCCTCGGTCTGCCAACTGCCTCTGGATCCACAAGGTTCCCCCCCTCTCTGCAGCTCTGCTCATCTCCAGATCAGCGGTGAACCTATTCCAGATCAGTCTCCCTAACCCAGGACCTGTTTTAATTATTTTTACATTCCTTATAAATAAACCTTTGAACTTTTCTCCTGCCTCCGAGTGATCTGCATATGGGCTAGGTTCTATAACCCATCATGACAGGCCGAGCAGAGTTTGGAGGAACTCTGCACCGAACTCAAAAACATTCTTCAATAAAACCTGTTGAACTTTTACTCTGCGTCTCTCTGTTTGGCTTCACTGCATGTGGGTCCGAGCCTTAGATAAAATCATGACAAAAAAGTTACCTATAAAAGTACAGAAATAAGAAAATGCTTTGAGAAATACTACCAAAATCTATATGCTCCAAAAGAACAAGAAGGAATGGACGAAACCAATACAATACTGAATGAACTACAGCTGCCTACTGTAACGTGTGAAGAAAATGAAGCTCTGACCAAAAATAAAACGGGGGACAAATTCCTCCCTCCTGGAGGGAAACAATGATAACAGTTATACCAAAAGAAGGCAAAGGCAAACTAGACTGTTCAAATTACCGCCCAATTAGTCTCCTTAACCA